>NC_056628.2:190622946-190923946 GCF_002870075.4 Lactuca sativa
TCAAAGTTGCCCAGCAACCACGACGCGGTGAGAACAATGCCACATCATGGGATCTGAAGAAGAATTCTGAAGCTTCTTTTGTTAAGCCATATCATTCGCCTCTTCCGTATCCATCTTGAGCATGGCTAGATCAATTAGAGCAAGAAGAAATTTACGAAGCAAGTGAAATCCCTCTCCATCAACATACCATTCATTGAAGCCATTGCTAAAATGCGAAATATGCGAATTTTTTGAAAGATGTGATAAGTAGTCGTAAAGAATTGGAGAATGCATCTAATATAATTCTCAATGAGCAATGTTCAACAACGATCATGCAAGAAATCCCAACTAAAGTGCTAGATCCAGGAAGTTTGACTATTCCTTGCGAATTTGGCAATTCCACCAAAACCAATGCACTAGCCGAATCGGTAACCAACTAAATAATCCATTGTATTAGAAATCAACCATAGGAAATAGGTGATTCGAAGCTAAACAAAAGTACTATTTAATCTTGATTACTATTTAATCTTGAATTAAAATCGTTTTTTGTTTTGTTTGCTTAGATTAAATAATTTTAGTTAAAAGTTAGTTGATATTTACGTTTTTCTAAACTTGCAAAATCATATAAAACCCACAAATTCATAGTTATTTTCTTTAATTTAATTAGTAGCAGTTATTTTCTTATTAAAATTTTAGTTCCCTGAGTTCGACACCCAACTTACTTTACTTTACTATTACACGAGTAGGTACACTGTCTATTTGTGTTTTAGCTAGTTAAATTAGTTTTTTTAACCGACAAACTAACCTACTCCAACATAACACATATGTCTCCTAATGAGACTTGAACCCATGACCTCTCATTTGAAAGTGTCACTCCTTATCGCTAGGCCAAAAGCCCTTTTGGTTAAATTAGCTAGGTTTTATAAATATAAAACCAGCAGTGCCAAAATAAACACATCATTACTTCATGTTCAAAATACTCAAAAATACACCAAAATTTCATTAAGGTGGAACAAAGGGCTAGAGTTTCTCTTCTAGAAGGTGGAGGCTGATGAGGGGAGAAAACCCTAGATGTTATGTTCCTTAAATGGGGGCCAAAGTGTCAAACCATAGACCTAGAGTTTTGGGCTTTGCGGTGGTGCGATGCACATCCTAATTAGACATCCCACGTCCTACCTGGGCACTTCGAGAAATAACCAAAAAAACTCATGTCGTGCTTGAGGGTTTCTCCCTAAAACATTCATTCTTATTTTCCTTATATTCCTAGCTAAATTGGTGTTACATACTTAGGGGAGAGTATACATATAATGATTTCGTATAGTTACTTTCCTCTGATGACACCATACATCAATCGTCATGTATTGATGCTCCCAATAAAAGAATATCATTCTTCATTGTTCTTTTGATCCGGTGAGTCACAGATTGTATGTCTTGCGACATGTCACCTTTTTGGAGTATATTATGTCAGTATTCATTCCTTGCTCAGTTACACAACATAACACAGTCAGATATACATGTTATTGGTCCTCTCGGTATTGACACTGATGACACCACATCTGATGACCGGTTCATGATACACCTACAACATCAGACATTGCTCCCGTTTACCTATTCCTAAGTCTGCTCCTCCACCTGATGTGACTACAGATCTTGTACCACCCTGTAAATCTACTCGTACTAGCAATTTTACTAAATTCCCGAAGTTTTCTTATTCATCATATTTAATTTGTTTTCTTACTTATTACCAATATACATAATCTGTTAGAACTCGAGTCCTATAAAGTGGCTATTTTTTTTATCCTATTTGGTAGAATGTTATGGTTAAGGAGCTTACAACTCTTCACATAGGATCTTGGTTCATAATCACATAAAAACATACAATTGGTTGTTGTTGGGTATATAAGATTAAAACTAAGTATGGCAGGTCAGATGAATGATACAATGATGATCTTTATGAGGAGGTCTATATGATCCGTCACCTAAATATTACTCAACGATCAGGTGAAGTTTTTTTACTTTGAAAAGCTCTATACGATCTCAAACAAGCTCATTGAGCTTGGTTTAAGAAGTTCTCTATAGAAGTTAATTCTCTTGGTTTCGTTCCCAATATTCACGATTTGCATTGTTTGTCAGATGCACAAATTCATATCAAAGTTTCTTATCCTTATATGTTGATTACATGATTATTAATGATGATGATTATGATGACATTGAGTCTTTAAACATGATTTAGCTCATTAAATTTCTATGGAATACTTAGGAATGTTATGTTATTTTTTAGGTATCGAGGTTGCTTAATATCTTAAGGGTTGTCTTCTATTTCAGTTAAAAAACATATATGATATGTTTGAACGTGCACGATTTACTTACGTCATGTCTAGTGACACACCCCTTAAAACCAACACCCGACATTTTACGATTGATGATGTTCTTTTGTCAGATTCAAGCTTGTATCATACTATTATGGGGCAGTTTGGTGTACCTTACTATCACCTACCCAATCATAACTCATGTAGCTCATGTGGTTAGCTAGTTGTTACACTTCATTTTTTGAGATATCTTTATGACACTCAGTTTCAGGGTCACTTGTTCCCATCAATCTCCTATCTGAAACTATGTGTATGTAGTGATGTTAATTGGGTTAATGATTTGAATGATCGTAAACCCATCACTACTTTCTATACTTTTCTTGTTGATTCACTTATCTCATTGAAAAGTAAGAAACATGATGTTGTGTCTCGATCTTCTATAGAGGCTTAGTATCATGATATGGTTGTGACTACTTGTTTGCTTATGTTTGCTACTTTCATATATGAGTGTTGATGTTTCTCAACTTACACCTTACATTGTGGCAATAGTGCATTACAGATTGTGAATAACTATGCGAAAAAGAACTATTGAGATTGATTGTCATTTTACTCGTCATCATCTATAACTAGAATCCATCTCACTACAATATGTTCTACCAGCCTTGCATATTGATATTTTTATTTTTATTATTTTAATATAATGTTTTTTCATTAATCTAAATATCATCGTACAACGAGTGAGATGATAAACGGGCAACAAGCTGCGTCGCTAAGCCTTTGTTTGGTAAAGCTAATTCGTTTGAAGACTACATCATTAGGTCTTGGGGATATAACATTGTTATGCATGATCCGTTGTACTCTATTACGAAGCTCCACTACATCCGGCGCGAGGAAACCAAACGTATCAAATGCAAATGGTATGAACACGTGTTGATTTTCCATGCTTGGTGATTTTGCCTGTAACAACTTTTAAAGCATCATATCCCGCTGTGAAACCCCTAACTCTCAAGTCCACGAGAGGGGATACCCCTGTAAGGTCCATACATGTGTGTTTCCTTCTGTCCCATCCAAAAATCAAAATGTCAGCCGGTCTAAGGGTTGACATTCCTTCCACCGGGTCAGTCAAGAAATTCACAGGTGCCTTTTTTTTCTTGACGAAAACCCCGACACGCTTAATTTCACTTTTTGTCTGACAAACTCCCAAATACTTATTTGATGTCTTATTTTGAGTTTGATGAAGGATCTTAGCATAATAAAGTATTTGGTCTTATTTGGTTGAGTTTTTATTTGATTTTTAGCTGGATTAACCATATATAGCTTTCATATTTATAGTGCTCTCTCTCTCTCTCTCTCTCTCTCTCTCTCTCTCTCTCTCTCTCTCTCTCTCTCTCTCTCTCTCTCTCTCTCTCTCTCTCTCTCTCTCTCTCTCTCTCTCTCTTTAAAGTTATTTCTAGTAACGAAAAAATATCCATTTTTTTCTATATTGCTATTTGGTTACACAATGGACAATGAACTTTCCATGCTATTGGATCATATGTCATCAACCCACCATAGGATACTCTCATTAAACTCCATATCATCTCTCGTTAAACTATCATTAAACTCCCATTATAGATTCCTTATAACCATATGCTCTTTAGTGCACAAGTTTTGGACATTTCAATAATCATGAATTGTGTGAGCTCTTCGATATTATACTTCATTGTATTAAAGTAAATTATGCTTACCACAATCCCATTGTATCTAAAATTGCTCAAGTGGATGCATTTGCACATGTTCTTCATGATAAATGAATACAAAAAAATTATATAGCTTTATATCTTATAAAAAAAAATTCTTTTTAATAATTTATATTACCCGTATATTCAAATATTCAATTATACCATTAAATAATAAAAATATCCAAAAGATTTTGTCAAACTACATTAATTCAGAATGTTTTGTATTACGATAATTGAAAAGTTGAATAACTTGGTTTAAAAAAAAAAAAAAAATTACATGTCAAATCATCATTGCGATATTAGGAGAGAAGGACAAAATAATGGGAGGGTTAAAGTAATGGGATTTGGGAATGGGGACAAGGGTAAGAGAGACACAGAGAGCAGAGACAAATCGTAGAGTCTTACCAGAATAAGGAACAAAGAGAAAGTTGAAAATGCCCTCTCACCCTTCTTGAAATCCCAATCACACCCTTTCTTCTTCTTCTTCTTCTTCTCCTTCTTCAAATCCCTAAACAACCACTTCCCTTTTTTTTTCTCTTTCTCTCTCTGTTAAACCCCCCCTCTTTTTCAGCCCAACAATGTCTCTTCTTGACGACTTGCGGAATGTCAAAGATACCCTTCTGGCTCCTAAAGACAAAGAGATACCACCATTGTTAAACCCGAGGACTTTCTCGGGTTTTCATAGATGATGAGGAAGAAGAAGAACAACAAGAAGAAGGAGAGCTCTACAATGTAGGAGGTCTTTTGTTTAAGTTTGGATGTTTTTAGGCATATAGGAATGGAGCCAGGCATGAATCATTATTTCCATTAACCACAAGAAAAAAAAAACTATATTATTATATAAAAAAATATATATATAAAGAGATCTGTTTTTTATTCATTTCCAAGAATTTGACACCCTTTCTTCTTCGTGATCTTGTTGATTTGACTGTTTTTTTTATTTATTTATTTTCTTCGGTTATGTTAAATCTTTTATGGGATTCTTGGAAATAGGTCACAAGCTAGTGATTTACATTCATTCATGTATTTATTCTAATGAAACTTGAGTTGTTGACCACAATTTTGCTTGATCTTGATCTTGATCTTGATGATTATTGTTTATGATTTCCGTTTCCCCCAATTTTGCTTATGATGATCTTTTATAGTGATGATATATGGTTTTTGATTATTCACAATCATAAGGAGACAGTTTGAGTTTACTTTTTTGCCCAGAAGTTGCCTTGAATTTAGAATATTTTTGTTTCTTTTAGTAGTATAATATGGATCCTTTTGGTTTCAAGGTCTTATATGGATAATCCAAAGTTTCTATGATTTTTTTTATTAAGTGATAAAAGAATTTATAAATTGAATGCATATAATTCTGTTATATATCTGAATCGTGTTGGTGTATGGGAAATCTTGCATGATTTTATCGGGGTTCTTATTTTTGTACAAAAAATTTACTAGTCCTTTTGAAAGAAAATAGTTTGGCTTATTATTTTGGGCAATAAAAGATATCATGTTTCTCATTCACTCGTATCATATTTTCTCTGTGACCTTAATGTTTATGTGATAAATTTATGGACTTATTGAAACAACTTCATTGCAAGATAAAAAAAAAAATTGTTTGTTTTTATAAATTTGAACTAGCTTATTGGTTATTTTAGTTTTGCTTTGTTTGAACAATGTCAACTAATATTGCCTATATAGGGTAAATCCAACAATAATTCTATCCATTTTTTTACTAATTTTGGTATAAAGTTGCTCCAACCTACTATCATTTCTTACCCTAAAAATGGTAAGTGTGAATATTAAACACATAATATTTTGTTGGTAGTAGAAGCTTTTTTTTTTTTTTTAAACAAACTAAATTCCACTTTTGATACTTTTAGAATTTGCTTTTACGTAATTTTATATATTTAAAAAGTAGCAATTATTTTTGTTGAACATTTATGCATAAAGCAAAAGCTACAACTACCAACTAATAAGAGTTAATTTTGATAAACACATAAATATGTTATATTTTTACGCATCTCCACTGTAACACCATTTTTGGTATTAACATTATTTTTTATAAAGTAACACTTATCCAACACCATTTTCTACAACAAATTTATTGTTATGAATATTAATTATATAGCATCATTTTCTATATTTTAGCTTCTTTAGGTTATTTTAAGTTTGAATTTATGTATTTTTAGTTAATTTAAATTTATAGTTATATTTTAAATTTAATAACTATTCAAATATATATAAAATCTGTTTATTTTGAATAATTGAATCATGAAATATAGTCATTTTTTTGTAAGAAAGATAATCAGCACAAATGTAATCTCTCTTTAAAATAAATATATAATATTTCTTCATATTATTTCATATTTATGAATGATATTTCTATAAATGAATGTGTAGTATTTGTTTAAACGTGTTATAAATATAATGCTTTATTTAATAATTTTTTTTTTTAATATCATGTATCTAAACTTTAATTTTTAAGTTTCAACCTTATTTAAAAAGCTACTATTGTTAATAAATATTTATTACTGGCGCTATTATATTTTCAAAAGCTAATGATATTTTATGAAGAAAAAGAAATAAATAGTTTTTTTGACCTATTTAAGGAATTTTTTGACAACAATGTTAGTTTATAAAATAAACAGGTACGTTATCTCTTTTGTAAAACATTTGTTTTGATTATTTTTACTTGTTTCTTTTAATTATATCATAAAAAATTGCGAGAAAAAAAAAAGAATTTTGGATACTTTTTATGCAATGTTGAAAGAGATTTTATTTTAAATTTTTACCATTTAACATTATAAAGTTAAAATATAACTAAAATCATCATATTCTAAATGCATCGAATACGTAGAAACGGACATCTTTAATAGATCATATATATTTCAATGATAAATTTAAAACACTACCTTTTCATTTGAAAGAATGATAAATATAAAAATTATGCACTGAATATTCATATTACTTGATGATTAACGATTTAAACAAAAAAAAGTATATCAAAAGTAGTTATACTTTATACTTTCAAAATTACATATATGTAAACACAAAATAAAATAAGCACTGTTTTACTGATGAATTAAACATAAATTGTGTTGATCTTTTAGATTTGTTTTCTTCAAAATAAACTAATTATACTGGATTTTATTATTTTTATGTTCTTAAAAACTATATATATATATATATATATATATATATATATATATATATATATATATATATATATATATATATATAGATATTCATTTGAAACCATGTTAATTTTGTGAAACAGGAGGACGCGATCCTAACCACTTATCTTGGAGATAAAAAAAATGCAAAATAAAAGAAAAAATGCGAATTTTTTTAATATTATTTTCGCTTTTTAATTTATCAAAATTTTTTAAATAAATATAAATAAAAATAAAAATAAATAAAAAAATTATCGTTTTATTTTTCGAAGTATAAATGAAATATTCTAATAGAATATTATAATGTAAATAATTAAATCAAATTATTAAAATGTTAGAATATTTTAATATTTTATTAAAATTGATAGATATGTTAAGATATTTTAATATTTTACTAGAATTGTCAAATTTGTTAGAATAATCTAATATTTGATTAGAATTTTTTGAATATTTTTAGTTTAATATTCTAATAGAATATTCTATTATTTCTAAAAATTTAATTTGAATATTTACAATATAATATTTTTATTAGAATATTTCATATATATTTTGAAAAAAAAAACTGTAATTTTATTATTATTATTATTATGGATAAAATAAATGAAAATAATAATAATGAATTTTTTTCGAAAATTCTATCTATTTTGAATTTTAAAAATGTTTTTTTTATCTTTAAAATATACGAGTAGGATTTTGTGCTACGTCTCACAAAATATGATGGCGTTACATGATTCTAACCTTATATATATATATATATATATATATATATATATATATATATATATATATATATATATATATATATATATATATATATATATATATATATATATATATATATATATATATATAAAAGAATAGCTCTTTTGCCATGTGTCACCGTCTTAGACATTTTAATTAATGTGTTGCAACTTGTCAATTTATTAGTTTTCCATTTTAAATTTATTAGACCTCCTCATTAATGTGATTCTATTTTAAATTTAAAATTTAAAATTTAAAATTTAAAATTATTGTTTTCATTAATTCACAAATAAAAAATATATAATATATATTAAAAATTAATTTTATATATTTATTTGAATCAATGATTATAATTTCACATAACTAATAAAAAATATCTCTTAAATTAATAATTTATTTAAAATAACTTATTAATAATTTTGAGTTTTTACTATAAAAGTTTGATTAATTTTATAACCGTGGTTCCTACGGGTTATAAACTAGTGTATATATATATATATATATATATATATATATATATATATATATATATATATATATTCTTGCAAAAACATAAATATTTTACGAAAATACGAAAATTGATTTTATCTTATAAAAATCAAACATATGTACTTTAGAAATTCAATTTATTAACAATAAATTAAAGATAATAAGTTTCGTTGGAGGGTGTTGTGGTAATATAGATTTAAATGTGGTTTTAACAACAATTTTTTTCACATTCTTAACCATTTTTAAATTCAAGTTTTCATAATAAAAATGTTAAAAAAAATATATTTTTCTAATATGAAACAATTTCTCATGTATCATCGATTATCATCATGTAGTTTAAAACTTGAACGAAATCTTGTCCAAAAAATAAGGTTGAGGTGACATAATTTTATATATATATATATATATATATATATATATATATATATATATATATATACACACACACACGAAAGTGATTCGTACACAACAATTTTTTGATATACACAACGATGTATCCATTATGGAGTTGTACAATACAACATTTTAAAGCATTAATTGTTGTGTATGGAGAAAAACTGTTGTGTACAAATCATCTCATATATATATATATATATATATATATATATATATATATATATATATATATATATATTCCTTTTAACATTGTCCATTAATGATTTAGCATTTTATCTTCTTCAAATAAGTATATCAATTATCAATATATAAATAATATATATTTTTTGGTTACTATTTTTCCAAAAGAATATAGATTTCTACTTTGAATATATCTTTTTTTACTCTTCGTCTCTTAGACATGTAGTTCATTGCATATATATCCGTCAACTTCTGAAATTTAAATTTAATTAAATTTTGATAAAATTATGTAACCAATAATATTATAAATGTTTTTTTTAGGAATATATGAAATAAAAAGACAAGGTTGTAAAAATGTAGTCATTAAATGTTGTCCATTTGTGTAAAAAATCTCAATAACTTGAGCAGTCAAAGTCATGGGCACCTACTTTTTGTCAAAACTATGGTCAGGTAGTACTTGAAAAGGATGGGGTGGAGCACCATACGATAAATATGGTAAATCGTTTTTCTACACTGCCTTGTTCTATTTTGAGTTGTAAGCTATGCTTTAATGTTTGTACATCATTTTGTTTTTAGCATTTCTTGCGCTTGAAGAAAATCATGCTTTATATAGATGGGTTTATAAATGGGAGCTGATTCAACATTATTATAAATATTTTCATAAAAACATACGGGCAAATGTACGTTATTTATTTATTTATTTTCATTTTTCGTAATTAATTATCTTAAGGCTATAAGATAACAAATTTTCTATTTAGTTTTATTGATTTTTTCGCGTACATATCAAAATTTTCTATTTAGTTTATGATTGGAAGATTTAAAATATGAAACCCAATTGGGGTAATTGAAATTTTGTTATACATGTTGGAAATGTGTAATGCTTAGTTGGTATATGAGTTAAATAACAGCACTTTCGAGAATATACTTTGAAATAAAGCTATATGATGGAAATTTATGAAATATGGAACTTATGAATGTTGAATACGGGTTCTTGACTAGTTAATGGAAAAGTAACCCTAGAAATAGTAATAAAATAGATTGAATTTACAATGTGTATAGCATTAAAAGAACTGAAAGTATGTTAGGGTCGTTTGATAGTTGCTAACTGGGTTAGAGCTGACTGGGTTAGAAGTTGACCGGGTTAAAAGTTCTGACTGGGTTAACTTCTTACTGAAACTTGTTGTTTGATTTTTCAACTGACTGACTGTGCAAAATGACTATATTATCCTCAAACAACATTTTTTTTTATAATAATTCATTTATAATTTACAATTTAATTTATAACATTACATAGTGAATATATATACAAATAATTTCAATGAAAGAAATATATTACCACTTCCAAAAACACAACAAGAATCACTTCACTGTAAGGGCAAAACAATCATGATTCTCAACATCACACTTAACCAATGTATTATACAACTAATCAAGTTTGATTATCCTAACAAATAACAAAATGTATGCATTAATCAATTCACAAACCATTTTCTGCAATAAGAAACCAAAGGTAGATACATATTCCATCCAACATACAATAACAAAATTTACATTCAACACACACATACATATAATCACACCACCATCTTTACCCAAGATCTTGCTTTTATAAAGTTCTTAATCATTCAAATTGCACATCTCACTTGTCATATTTTCCCTTTTTCTCTTATGTATTCAGCATTCTGTTTATCGAAGTTGGCATGCCTAGCCAAAACAAATGGAATCCCCAAGTAGAATCAAATCCCACTGGAAGGAATGGAATCAAGGATTCCCTTAGAAACTGTAATGAAACCATGTAATCGGAATAGTCTGTGAAGTGTAACATATGCCATAAACTTGAACCATCACTAACACATATGGGTAAGTATTGTTTCTTTTGAATTCTGTAATGACATGAGTGAGATTAGTAGCGTAAGGTGCCCAAATGAAGTCCAATTTCATCCCAATTTCTTAATCCACGATATGATAATCACTATGTCTCTTAAACAAATCCTTTTGAATCGATTCCATTTCATCTAAACTCAAAACCAAATCTAACGACACCACAAACAATCACACTTGTGAATCGCCTGCGACAACGACCCATGAATCCGACTCAATTTCTAGAAATCGCAATCACGTTTTTGTCCCAACTCATATAGGTTTGTCCTGACTCAATTTATGGATCTGATTCAGGTTCTGGGTTTTTAGGTTTGGAGTTACAACAACAATACGATACTGGTGCATGATTCCATTTGAAATTGATAGAATTGAAGAAGAAGAAGTGTAACAACCCGATATTTAGAGACAATGTAATGTAATACCAGTCAAATTTAGGTCAAAATTTAACTTTCCTAAAATCTTATTTGGGTTAAATAAAGTGGTAGGAATCGTATCAAGGTTTTCATACATATAAAGAACACTAAAATCCGAGTTATAACGAAGAAGTTATGACCAATCGAAGATTCTCGACAAAACCGACAACACAGATAAACGAAAAACACGAAGTTTCAATACAATAGTTTTTAATCTTAGTTATTTATATGAAAGTTGTAGATATCATTAAACCGCGAACATACGTAAAAAGAATGTCCAAATCTGACTTTGTAAGAGGAAGTTATGATTTTTTCAAGATCCGGATATAGCAGTAGACAGCTAAAAACTCGAAATAGAGATCGAGAGGCTTTTGGCCGAAACAACCTAAATGAGAATCGAAGGTCTCAACAATAGTAGCGCAACGAAACGGACATCGGATAAAGAAGTTATGGATTTCTAACGGACTTTTCGTGTCCCGGACCGTTAAAAATAAATAATTAAAAATAAAGTCAAAATTAGCCGATGAAGTCTAAACTAGAGTTGTAGAGTATATTCTCACCTACGTGTGCATATAAAGAACGTCGAAAACGGAGCTCGTATGCGAAAGTTACAGATTTTACAAGTTCGAGACCCGAAATCCGAGGCTGTCAGGCTTGCCATGGCATGGCACAGTTTGCCGCGACCGGACAAGTGACTGAGGGCGTCCAATCAATGGAAGAGGATAAGGTTGACTCCCCACGACGTGGCCATCCCTTGCCACGCCGTGACACACTAGAAATGCCCCTATAAATAGATTTCAAGGACTCCGAGTTCCATTGCTTAGTTCCCTTATTTCTCGCGCCGAAACTCTGCGTTTAAGCCCCCGAAGCCCTCCTAAAGCCCCGGTTTTCACCTTCAAGTCCCGAAGGAAGGTTTTGTGTTTCCCGAGATTCCCGAGAATCCCGAGATTTTCCCGCGTTTTCAACTCTTCCTGTCGAAGTTCTGCTCGATTCTTCTCTCGACTACTTCAAATCAACCACTTCAATCATGTGAGTTCGTACCCCTATAAACTACACTTTCAAATGTTTATCAATGCTTTTTATACACTTTTAAGGGGGGGGGGGGGGGGGAATACAAGTAAACACACAGTTATCCCCGTGTGAAAGACATAAATCTTTGTTATACTTTTTGGTTATATAATCAATCACATGTGATTTATAACTAACATACAATTGGACTTACTACACTTTTAGCCGTTTCACCAAATAGAGTACTTCAAATAGCTTTTTCAAATGTTTTTACATGTTAAAACACTTTTAGAAACCGTCTTACAAAATGTATGTTTCCTTTTTGAATTTGTTATAGTTGTGCTTCAAACAAAGGTTTTCTTACACTTAAACTGTCTTGTCAACTGTTTTCGAATTGTTTTATAAACTGACATCAAGTCATAAATTCTTATTTATTAAACTTTTCAAAGGTTTTACAAAACCTCTTTTATACTTTTACATTGTTAAATGCTTGCCTATATATGTATAGTTACATAAGAAATGTTTAAAAGACTTGGAACGACTAGCACGCCTTATTTCTTTTTCTGTTCTCGTTGGGACGTGGCCTTAGGGTATCAGTTATTCGTCCGAATGTCGTCTAAATATTAGTTATATAGATCATGTATACCTATATAGACATAAAAGTTCCATCAGTTAGTTCAGTTCTGATACTCTTGGGTAGCAAGGGTGTATAAACCTACTTGGACACTCATCAATTACATTCCAGTAAACTATTATAGGAATAGTTTAGGGGATACAAAACATTATTCCTATTACAAGGAATCACGCAAGAGTCAGTTCATTCATGAGTCTATACCAACGTTTTTATTTATAAGTATGCATTCTTCATAACAAGGATAATCTTTTCATACAAAAGGTATTTCATTATATTACTCGTGAACTTGTTGTCAGCAATCATGTGAGACATATGGCTTTGTTAGTACCAAAACGAAAGTCCCCATCTTTAACCAGAGTCTCCTGGAGGGAGAGCGCGAATTTGTGTATAAATCTATACGGGTTTGACGAACCCGCACCTAAACTGTAAGCTCCAGTTAGACCGGTAGGTCTGGGGTGACAAATGTCGACATTAGTACCACGTCTAGTATGGTTATGAGAAACTTACAAACAACGAAAACAACAACTCTTGTACGTAGTAATATACATTTAACTCAATCATGCTCAAGGGGTAATAACTATATCATGGGATATTATTAGCATGTTCACAATTCGGGATAAACACCCTTTTAACCAGTTTTACTTGAACAAAAGACTCACAGGGAGTATTAAAAACATATTCGATATAGATAAACTATTTTCCTTATTACCTTTATATTGTGACTCATACACATAAACGACGAGGTAGATTATAACTTTTATAATAATAGTTAAACAAGGGAAAAACCGTCACATCTACAGTGATGCTTACTTACAAAACAGTCAGGTCTTGGTAGAAGACTACTTTTATACTAGTAGGAAATATAGGATTTCCTAGGGTTTTCAAACGTTTACAATTACTTACAAACATTTTCCAAAAGTTTACAAGTTTTTACTTTACAGTTTTTACAAATCAAAGACACATTAATACTTATGAATTCACCAGCTTTATTGCTGATACTCGCTTTCAAAATAACTTGTATTCTCAGGTCACAAATAGACAGGTATGACGACTAGGTTTTGTGAAGACGGAGAAATCAAGACTCCTCTTTTATTTTGATTAGTTATCATGTTGTCTTATACTATGAAAGAACAAACTTGTATTAATCAAAATTATACTATTAATGCAATGGATGATGTTGTTGCTTGTTTACTACTTTACATTTGTTGTGATACATTACATGACGTCCTCTGCCTCAGTACGTTTCCGCCGTTCTCGGTTTTGGGGTGTGACAAGAAGAGAAGAAGAAGAAGAAGAGATGAGGAGTAATTATGAAGGAAAAGATAAATACCTTATGAAGGAAATCAATTGCGAGTTGTAGCATATGATTGTATCGTTGGTGATGACGAGAACAAGGCAGGAGGATGGCGACGTTGGAGGAGGAGGCTGATGGCGTTCGTTCATAAGTTTGGAGACGATGAAGAAGAAGCGTGAAGGAGGGAGCATGAAGAGCAAAACGAGAAGGGAAAATGCGGCCAAATGAAGTTAAGTCTCGGTCAACGTTAGTTTTTTACCTTACCAAGTCGGATCAATTTTGCTGAATGAGACCGGGTCAGCAGCGTGGTCAACGCAAATCAAACATTCTGACCGGACCGAGTCAGACAAAAACGTCTGACCGGACCCGGTCGGCACCAAATCAAATAGGCCCTTAATGTTGGAACATTGAGTTGTGTTGTGCAAAACCTAGAATGATATGAAAGTATAACTTAGATGAAATATTGTTGTATGACCTTGGCATGGTCTAAATGTGAGCAATATTGTTATTGACTATTGAAAGTAGAATGTTTAAATGAGAATATTATAACCTGTAACTCTTAGGTCAGAAATCATATTAAATTTTATCTTTCAAACAAAAGAAATATATTAAATACTTGTTGAATGCAGGGGAGGGGGGTATGATTTTTCATTTTTTTTTAATATTTAAGTTAATAAATAAGAATGTGTAATATTCATGAGGTTTTCGGTTTATAACTGTCTACAAATATGGAAGTAAACACTATGATGCAAAGTATTATGTAAAGATCAATACCTAACATAAACATTATCCATAGGTATGTATACCCGATTGGAGAGGACCGACATTAGAGAACAATGTCATGAAATGCATGCCTTTTGGTGATAAATTTTGTTTGGGGTTAGTAAAATGTATTTTGTCTTTGCCAAGAAAGATATGTTTGCAAATGTATGTTTGTGATAATTAAAACAACCTAACTCTTTTGCAAATGTTTTATTGTTCACCTATGCTTTTTGTTTGTAGTAAATGTTGTGTATGGGTTGGTTACGAACTAAAATGATATGATCCAAAAAAGGTTATGATTCAAAATTGTTATGATTTTTAATTTCTTATGATAAAATATACGATGATTCAAAAATATCATGACCATTCAAAAAAAAATATTATGGTCCAAAGCTTGCTATGAACCAAAAACTTAACTTTGTTGAAAATGTTATAATAATAAATCTATAATTCAAAATATTATGAATCAAAACTTGTTATGAACCATGTCTATGTGAAAAAAAAAATTATTTGGTTGATAATGATATAATTCAAAAAGGTTATGATTCAAAATATTTTTAATCCTTAACTTTATTATTCAAAATGTTTATAACCTTTTAAGTTTTATGATCTAAAATATTATGATTTTTTACCTCTTATGATTAAACAATTATGATTCTCAAACTTTAAACCTTATACTGACCAGCGTTCAAATAAATAGAAGAATTAGACAAGCAAAAAGAAAATCTAAAAATAGATTAAAATCATTTTAAAAAAGAAAACCCCCACTAAAAACATAATAAAAATCGTTAAAAATAAAAATAAAAAAAAAAACAAAAAATTTAAAAATAAAACAAATAAAAACGCTAAGTTATAATATATGGACGAACACAACATATGATCGCATCCTCGAGTCCACATTTTTAATCCATGGACATGTGTCATTGTTAATCACATCACATACAAGTATTATGTTTTATATATTATATTGGTAATTTTAATAAAATAAATGGTTTATAATTGCTCTTATATTTCTTATTATTATTACTTTTTTTTTTTTTGGATTTTCATCGGATCCGAACTCTATTACAATAAAATAATGTCAACAATATTTATTGGAATTACAGGTCCATAAATTTATAAATAACCTAAACGGTTAGTTTTTTAAAAGTACATAACATGTATCGAAAACATTAGTAACCGGGGTGAAACTATTAAAATAATATATCTTTATTTTTTAATTGTTAGTTCTATAAATTATATAATTAAGATTATTAATTTAAACATAAGTTTAGTGATATTCACAAACGTATACTTTGTATATTATATGCCGTGGAAGCCGCAAGCAATTATAACATGTAAATGTGTAATTGTAGCATGACGTTTTCAAAGATATGCAATCCTAACAGCAAACAATATGAACTTTTAATTAACTATTTAATAATATTTTTCCTTTTTTTTTATTCTACAACGTGTCTTGTATAAGTTGAAGTATTTTTATACTATATAAAATTTCTTAAATATGCAAGATACTTTTTGATAATTAATAATAAAGATACTATTTTACAAAGCTAAACAAATTATATTAAAATCTTAGAACAACAATAATCAACAAATATTTAGCTGAATCCAAAAACTTGCATGATGGGAAACCCTCCAAGTATCATAAGTATTATAAGAGTACAATAACTAACTCCAAAATCATAGTAGATTCATAACTTTACCTAATACTATATTTACCATATGTGTGAAATTTGAACATTTCTTGGTAATGATTTTTTTTTAAGAACGGCGGCAATAACATAAACACTAGCAAGATCTAGAAAAGGAAAAATACATTACGAAAATTACAAAAGGGGGAATTTAATTGACCGACGTCAATCTAAACTTAGGAAATCTAGCGCTAATTCAAAAGAAAGACCGAGATTGAACAAAACCCCAAAGAACCGCCACGAACAATAACTTATTGCGAAAAGACGAAACCACCCAAAACAAAGTAAGACCTACTGCATCCGGACCATTTTTCACATTACATGACAAGCGAACAGAATCAATCCAATTTAACTAATCTGAAATAGAAGAGAAAACCGACAAATCCAACTCCCACTATTTTGCAAGAAGACTTCATAAATTCAACACCATTCCACACGAGAAGAAAAGATGATTAAGTGTTTCAACATCCGAGTTGCAAATCGGGCACAGACAAATGCAATGTCAATGCCCCATCTGTCTAAATTAAATCTAGTAGGCACCTTATACAACTCTAGTCTCCAAAACAAAATATTAGCTTTAGAAGGGACGAAACGATTCCATCTAGAAGGTTGGGCAGATGTATCCAAAATCAAATCATCAACCAAAGCTCATGCCGAAGCCACAATAAAACCCATAGAAACATCAATCAACCAGATCCAAGAATCATGTTTCTCCACCAGATTCACGTGAGAAACATAATCCCTCAGAGCATTATACTGGAGAAACTCCTCACTTCCTCTAGGAGGCCTTCAAAAACCGAGAACCAGTCATACAACCTTAGCATGTTGAAAAACAAGCAAAAATTATCTAAATTAAGCACGAAAACACTTGGGAATTGAGCTTTTAAAGGGAGAACACCACACCATATATCCTCCAAACAATTAGTAGAAGACCCATTGCCAACCTGCCTTTTGCACAAAAACAAAAGATCGATATATTTTTGGGCAAGCATTCTGGAAACATTAATAATAACCCTCCACGAAGAAGAAGTAAAACCAATGGAACTCTACTTATCAATACCCCCATCATTCCCATGAATATTTTTAATGACTGTAACCCACAAATCATTAGGACTCACTTCGAATCTTCAAATCCATTTGAAAAGAAGAAAGCAATTAAAAGAAAAAAAAAATACTCCTAATGCCCAAAACGCCTAAATCTCTACTAGCCAGACACTTTTTCCAAACAACCCTAAGTAATATTTTTTTCTTCCAAATCACCACCAACAAAAAAATTAATCGATTAGATTCATTAGCATAAGTATCAACCTTTCAATAAATATATTTACTTCGTATGAAATTCACATTTAAAAACTTCTAAATATTAATAAACATATAATATCAAGGATGATGACAAACCATTTAAATGAATTATAAAAGACTAGTTTTATTATATTAAAAAAAATGATATACTACACAATCTGAACGATTCACATCAACTCACCTAAAGATAATATGGATTATAAAATGTCAAATGCAGAACACTAACAATATTTTGGAATCTTGGGCCTCGTATTTGGAAATTCACTCATCAATAATAAGCCCGTCGCAAGGGCTAGTCTTACTATATCATTTGCTCAAGAACTTGGATCTTTGGTATAGTTTCGTGTTTCAATAGAATAACATTTTTTTATCACATATATTAGGACTAACACCGCTTTGACCAACCAAATATTTTGGTTGTCTTCACAATATTAAGGCCCCGTTTGATACGTATCTTTCCAAGTCCAAACAGATCTTTCTGGCTGAATGGACCAGAAAGACTGTTTGATTTGCACAAAAAATTGGTCTTTCCCGGTAAGATATGTCTTTTCCAGAAAGCCTCAAAATCATATCTTTCTGGCTGAATGAGCTGGAAAGACAATTATGCACCAAACCCCGTCCCTTTCTTTCTTTCTTAGATTATTAATTTTTTTAAATAACTTTTTAAATTTTTTTTATTGAATTATTACTTTTTTTCATCATTTACACAGTCAATCAGATATATAATCAAACATCATGGTTTCTTTCCCAGCTAGAAAATTTTCCCATATAGCACTTTTCCAGACAAAAACTATCAAACGAGACCTAATTTATATATTTTATTATACCAACCTAATCAATCATTAACGTTGTCCCAATCGATCTATATGACTTCTTATAGCGTTATAATATGTTAGATTTTTTTTTTTTTTTTTTTTTTTTTTTTTTTTTTTTTAATTTGGATATAAGTTTTAGTTTTTGTTACGACCTATTTTTATTTTTTTATGAACTTGCTTAAACTTTTAACAATAATATTGTTTTTATATGTTTTTTAAAACTCAATGTTTTTATAAAACTTTTTCTATAACTTCTTGTACAACCTTTTTTTTACGACTTTTATAACCTTTTTACAACTTTTACTAAGTTCTGTTTATAAAATTGTGTTTTTGACATCTTTTCTTTAGCAAATTCTTTACAATCTAGTTCTTTTTATAAAATTGTAAATACAAATAAGTAAAAAAAAAGAACCAAAAAGAAAAATTTTGAAATGTTAAATAAAACACTAATATGTAAAAACAAAAATACTCTTAAAAACATTCATAAAAACGAATATATAAAAAATGAAAAAATATAATATTAAAAAAAGTTATGATAAAGATCTAGAAGAATTTGTGAAAAGATATATAAAATGATTGTGAGCAAAACTATGTTTTAAAAACCATAATAAAACAAATTATGTAAAAATATAGACAATTATATATATATATATATATATATATATATATATATATATATATATATATATATATATATATATATATATATATATATATATATATATATATATATATATATATATATATATATATATAATGGATCAAAGAAGGTTGAAAGATTTCTTGTAAATACACTAACCTTACTCTCTTTCATAACAAAAGTAAAACTTAGTTTAAAATTACAAATACATAACGTTAGTAATCTATTGTTTGGAGGTCTCATTTAAATACCTTCTATGGATGATTATCTCTTGAAATAATAAAATATGTTGATTAATATTTTGAAGATAACGAAAATGGTTTTCTGCCAAATCAACTCGATGTGGCAAGTGGCATGTACTTAAATCTTATGGCCCAATAAATTCCTTTGAATATATATATATATATATATATATATATATATATATATATATATATATATATATATATATATATATATATATATATATATATATATATATATATATATATATATATATAGGTAAGTGGGTATTAGGCAATTAGCCCAAAGATGATTCGTGTGCTAACAAGTAACTAGTGTCTAGTCACGTTTCTCAGGCCCAAAATGTTACTTTCAATCACAACATACACAAATGTTACCTAATATTTTTTCTTGAGATATTATATAGGACTTGGACAGAATGAGATTGAACAAAATTGGACTAAATAGGATTTTGTTGATTCAAATCAATTCTATTATTTCGGCTTCGTTTTTGGCAATCAGGTTCCTATATATTTAGCCATAAAAGATGATTTGTTGATCTATTTAAATCACTTACATGTTAGTAACTACCACACATTGTTCCATATTTTGTGGTAAGAGAAACAATTATTATTTTTGTTTCATTGACATTACTCCTACTTACAATTAATGCATCTTAAACAATACACGACATCATTTGTCATGCTATCATGCTATGCTCTTCATAACGAACAAATCCTAAATTTGCACATTATCAGTGGTCCTCGATTGATATGCTTTGCCACTAAGAAATATAGCTGATGAATTATCACCCAATCATCATGCAAGGTAGTTAGGTGATGGTCCAACAATCACCTTTTATTTGACTAAATATTTAGGAATCGAATTGAAAACAACATCCCATAAAAGAAAATTGATTCGAATCCTCAAAAGATTGTCACCCATTGTCACGAGGAGACTACTTTTAGCAATTCATGATGTTGACAATCCATACATTTCAGATAAATCCCATTAATCATCGAACCAAACCACCCAAACTTAAATGTGGTAAGGTTTAGTTCCTTGATAGTTATAACTTGAATTATTTAGTATTTCAGACCGCTTTGTTTTGTCTGCTTGTTTTGCTTGTTTTGTCTGAATTGAAAACAATGACATATCGATGGGTCAACAATCATCTTTTACATTACCAAATATATAGGAATCGAATTGAAAACAACATCCAGTAAAGATTCGAATCATCAAAAGCTTGGCATCCATTGTCATGAGGCGACTACTTTTAGCAACTCATGATGTTAATTATTTAGTATTTCATGTTGTAACACTGAAGACGATTTGTTCTATCTGATTGAAAACAACGACATATGAGTGTTGGAGATGATCTTTGTGTGGTTGCGATCACACAACACATACTTAGGAACAAAATTGTATATATATTATGATTTATGAGGAAATAATTGTAGTGCACATGGTCCCCGGGCCTGGTTCGTTGAAATGATACAAGAAAACAAAAGAAAATGTTGGAGAAAATAAAAGACTTGTCTCATTATGTAGGGATCCCGTGGATGGTGGGTTTGTGGGGGACTCAAAACTGTCTTGTGAATAATGACATTTTTTGGCCCATTTGTATTATGTTTGGGTCAAAAAAGTTGCAGCACTAAATTTAATTTAACATTTAACCATACGATGAATCGATGATGATAATGTTGTATAATATAATTTGAAATAAATTGCGTATATTTTATTAGTAGTTTTGGAGCATAAAGTTTGATGAGATGATGATACCACGTTACAAGAAATTGAATATGATAATGAATTAGTATATATGTTTTTTGTCATTTGTTGGTTTAATTCATGTCATGACGTATGAGGATGTGTATATAGTTCAAAAAAGATATAATTATAGTTAGTGGCAGAGCTTGAACTTTTGATTTGAAGACCGAAAGTATAATATGTATAGAAATCGGAGAACAGAGGGTCAAAGCCCAAATTTTATATTTTCAAGCCTAATATGAATAAAATTTAATAGGTACGGATTACTTATAACCAAAAAAGCAGGAGAGTTACAGCCCCTTCTAACCCTAAAGAAACTTCTCCTCTTATTACAGCAGTTTAAGTAGAATTACTTCATGACATAAGAAATGTTTAATGGAATTGAATTTTTGTGGTTGATTCTCATTACTTTTCTTTTAAAAATATCAATATAATAAAACCATTCCCACTAGTTTAGTGAAAATCTTCTGGGTTATTTTTGAAAAAAAAAAGTCTCATCATTTGACTATGGGCGTGTTGAGTATGGAGTGTTTAGGAGCGTTTGAGAGTTTCTAGCTTCTAGCGTTTGTCAAAATGCTCCGTTTTAAATAGAAAGTCTCGTTTGACAGTACAAACTTCTAACGTTTAGTTTAAACAAAGCGCTCAAAATCCAAATACGACTTCACTTAACGTTTAACAAATCGCTATCAGTTAGAACTAGAAGTTACTACTACCAACTATTTTGCCAAACACGCCCTATATATAATTAGACAAATTGAAAACTATATACAAATGAAAAGAAAAAAAATAGTCACCAGTGAGCTAACACACACCAAATATTATAAATTTATAATTTTTTATTTTTTTGAACCGAATTTAATCTACTCCTAATCTAACACCTAAATTCACAAATGACCACGACGTGACTTAAACCCCTGATCGCAAAGAGGGATGACAACACCTAATAACAGTGGGCTAGAAGTCCTTTGGTATCATTTTCTATTTGTTAATGTTTTAAGAGAACTTCATAAATGGTGCTTACGGTATACTAAAATTTGGGTTAGTCTTCAATTTTAAAAAAATTGTAACACCCACAAAATCACGAGAAATTTAAACTTTTAAAACCAACTCAATTTCATAAATTGTTTACAATCATTGTTTTCAAAACATTTCAAACATCAGAGTCTCCCTAAATCATAATTCATAAACAAGAGAATGTGTACGGTCACGCCTTCACCTTCCCGTAGTCATTCGAAGTAACTGAAACATGACCCAAAACTTTAAGCCAACGCTTAGTGAGTTCCCCCAAAGTACCAACACATAAACATATAACATATACAATAATAGTATGTCAGGTACAATCAACCATCAGATTGGAATACCCCCAGGCCCAGTCAACCATCGGGATGGAATGCCAATATACTATAGGTCCAATTAACCATCAGGTTGGAATACCCCAGACCTATCAACCATCGGGTTGGAATGCCAATCTACAACGGGTCCTGTCATCCTTGGGATGGAATACCCTCGGACCCAATCAACCATCGGGTTGGTATGCCCCCGACCTGTTGGCTTACGCACAAAGCAGTAAAGCCTCAACCACCGACCAAATATGTGCACATATAACATATAACATATAATAACATTCTACATATAGTCAAGAAGGTCTACAAATCACTAAGCATAACATCATCCTATATACCAGGATACCGATCTAACATATCACTATAGCATGATAACATACATAACAGGATATCAAATCCAAATGGCCGGCCTTGGTGCCTTCGACCCCAAGTACAATGAGGAAAACTCACCTCACAAACTGGACAAAAGCTGATGAGGTATCGACTATGAATCTCAACTCTCTAACCGACACCTATTCCAACCAAATGACCAATTTCCATTAAAATCACAAAATACCATAAATACCCTTAAGGTCAACTTGGTCAAACTCCATAAATCAACTAAGTCAACTTGGCTGAGTCATGTAACATTCCAGATTCCAGGCATAAGAGGTATCTTTTGTATGTTTTTCCAGTCAAACTTGGTGAGTTGGATAGCCCCAACTTGTCGTGTTGAGGCATGTTTGGCCGCGGGATTTAATGAAGCAACTTGACGAGTTGAGGAGCCTTAACTTGGCGAGTTGACAGCTGGGTAGGAATCCCTAATTTTTAGGGTCTTGCACCCTATTTAAAGGCCTTAGGTCCTTTTTCTAGCCTCCTTATCAACATCCACTGTTATCAAAACCCTAAAATGAGTTGTAGTCTCCATTGTCAAGTTTTTGAACCTTGGAAGGAAGTTTGGTGTCCATTTTGTGCATTGTGAAGGAATTAAGAAGATCTTGAAGTTTCTATCTTGGAGAAGGAAGTCTTGGATCCAGAATCACTCCATTTCTTGTAGTCACTTTAAGGTATCAAGTTCATACCTTAATTTGTAGATGATTAGATCTTCTCATTTTGGGTTTTGTTGTGTTTTGGCCTCTTTATGGGAATGATGATGGAGTGAAGTCATTTAAAGGGTTGTTCTTTCAGATATGAGTTGGTTTTGGTACCCTTACGCTTAAAGGTGCAAACTTTATGAGTATTTTGGTGTCATGCACGCATTAAGTCAATTATTAACTCCATTCTAAACTTAAGAGCTTCATTTAGACATACATGAATGTAAAGTTGGAAAATTTACGTGGTTTTCTATCTCAAGGAAGTCAAATTTATGTTTTGGGGCCATGTCCTTATGGATTAAGTGCTTAATGTATTAAGATGTGGGTTTCTGGCGAGCTCGACGAGTTTATGGATAAACTCGGCGAGTTGGCTCGGTTTTCCCCGATATTTTTAGATTGATAGAGGAACTCGACGAGTTGTGGGTCAACTTGGCGAGTTGACTTGGTTTTTCCCAATCTGTGCAGTTGATGGAGAAACTCGATGAGTTGAAGGAACTCGACGAGTTAGGTCAACTTGGACCGTTGACTTTGACTTTCGATTTATGTCTTTGAACAAGTGTGTCCCAAGGGGGTACTTGAGGTAATTTGAATTGTAATAAGGAAAATTATGGGCTTAGAATAAGGCCCAAATGGGGTTGGGCCCAATTTGGAAAATTGGGCCATTAATGAGCCTTTATGGATCTTTTGGTTTTGGGCCTCAGTTTTGGTTCATGTTGGATCAGGGGTAAAATGGTCATTTTACCCCAAGTAAGGATTTTGGATTATAGCATGGAACCCAATTGCTAATTGGGTGTGTTGTTGGTATTGATACCTCAGGAAGCCGGTAGGGCAGCAACTAGGGATTTCTTTCGGGGAGCTTCTTCAATCGAGATGAGTTTTCCTCGCTGTACTTTTGGTTCGAAGGCACCAAGGCCGGCCGATTGGATTAGATATCCTATTATATGATAGTATGTTATTATTCAGTAGTGATTTGTTAACCAGCCTATATGCCTGTAGCCTGTTTATATGTTTATTTGTTATATGTCGACATATTGTGTTGGGTTGAGGTTGTACTGCTTCGTGTTGTAGCCAACAAACCATGGGGCATTCCATATATGAGTTGAGGGCCGGGTAGGTCATGCCAGACTCATACTAAGGGCTCAATAGCATTCTAGATATGAGCTGAGGAGTCGGTAGGCATGCCAGACTCGTACTAAGGGTTGAGGGTAGTGGAGCAATCCAGATATGAACTGAGGGCCGGGTAGGGCATTCCAGACTCATACTGAGGGCTTAATAACATTCCAGATACGAGATGAAGATCCGATTGGTATGCCAGACTCGTACTGAGGGCTGAACATTGATAATTCAGTTCGATGACTGATCGGTATAGGGAGCAAACCAGACATAAGTTGTGGGCCCTGAGGGCAAGCCAAACTTATGATGTGGCCTCAGGAGCAAGCCAAATGTGAGTTGCGGGCCTGATGGGCAAGCCAGACTGATACCGTGCGCTTAGGGGTAATCCAATCTTTTAGCTGTAGACCCAATGCATGTTGTTATTTATATATGTTATCTGTTTAGGTGTTGGTACTTTGGGGGAACTCACTAAGCTTCGTGCTTACAGTTTGGTTTATGGTTTCAGGTACTGCAGTGGATCGTGTCAAGGTGAAGGCATGACCATAAACATTCTCGCGTTTTTGGACTTATGATTTCTGGGAAACTTTGATAACGTAAATGTTTTGAAAACTATGTCGAAAGCGATTCTGATTTTAAATAATGTTTTGGGAACAAAGGTTTTTGTAAACACTTCTTTAGAAACAAAGTTATTTGAAAAGTTTAAATTTTAAGGATGTTACAAGTTGGTATCAAAGCCTTGGTTTGAGTGAATTGAAGGAACACTCGTGTGAATCTAGTCTCAAACTAAGGAAAAAGGTTTATTAAACAATTTTCAAATGGTTTTCAAAATAATTAAGAAAGATGCGATGTGTATGATCAGCCGAAGCCAATAAGTTGACCCAAAAATACCATACAATTATTTGATATTATGTTATGATAGAACATCATGCTAGTAATAGGCTGGGGATCTTCAAGAATTGCATGATAGAATTGTCTGATTATATGATGCCTGATAGCCTAGGATTCTTTTGTATATGAAATTAACATCATCACTGTAGTTGCTTAGTGTATGCATCATAGTTGTACATAATTAAGATTTTATAGCATGAGAATGTTTAGTTTGGCCTTATTTCCTGTTCTTGTTTGATGAAGTGCTTAGGGTAGGATCAGGTATTCGACTGTCTATAGGATCCAATGTTATGTATGGCTAGCATACACAAGTGTTGTAGGGTTGGTGGAAGTTTCATGAGTGGATGAAGTTTTTAGCGGGTCAGCGCGAGGAATGATTGAGCCACTCTGGGGGGATTGAGAGCAAGGCGAAGGTGCACTTGTGGTATGAAGAGTTGAAGATCGAGGATTTCGTAGGAGGATCTGTCTAATTTTATTGCATTGTAATTCCATTCGACTCCTCTGCTCGAATGCTGCTTGCTTTGTGCTTTGTGGAACTCATGAGCGATGCGAGTTAGCTATTAAGTGAATATGTAAGTCACATGTGGAAAAGGTTTCTTACTCAAACCACATGTAGATTCAAGGGAAAAGAGTCCATGAACTTTGAGAAAGATTGAAAAATAGAAAGGTCAAGAGATGTTTAAGAATGTGGACTGGTTAAGGAGCCTAAGAATTGAGTTTTAAATATTTATTGTAGTAAAGTGGTTCTAAAATTGTGATAGCTAACTGTATGCACATCAATATCTTGGTATGTTTTTTATACAAAAATACAAAGAGCCAATACTACTACATAGAAAACACAACAAGTTTAAAGGTTAAAACATTCGAGGCTTGTGGAATTTACACGATTGCCACCATGCACTCGACATCTAAACAGAGTTAGAGAAGAATTAGAGGACAACGTAAGAACATCATCCAAGGTAATTTTACTATTTAAAAGCAAATAAATGAGATAGGAGTTGGTTTCATTCCAGCCTCCCCTAGGAATGGCGTAATCCATCAAGCATGGATATAAAAGGAGTTGAATTCCATCCGTTTGGCAACCAAACACACCACGAATGGAATCTTAAAATCCATAGGAATCCGCAAAAGTAAATATATTAAACATAGTCTTCTTGATGAAAACATTACATAACGTAATCATACAAAGATAACCATTTGAACATGGAAGTCATAACCTGGACTCGTTATGCAATTGATTATTATTAATTTTGGGTGAACCACAAATAACCTGAGAACTTTGCAATGAATCTTAATTACAGTTTTGTGAGTCTGTAAATGGATATTGCAATTCAGAGAACATGTTAACATCGTCAAAGATATTGATAAAGGGTGGCACAGTTGTAAATAATGATCATCAGGAGGTTGTTGATGTTTATGTTGAGGATGGAGTTATTGTTTCTGTTAGGCCTAATATTAAGATACTTCTTTATGGATCTTCAAACTATGTTTCATGGGCTATTAAATGTTAATATCATAAGAACATTACTGAATTTAAAACTATTCAACAAACACTAGGTAAATTGGTTGTTCCTATCATCATAACTGTTGAATAAGAGAATTTTTATGCTCTTTGACATTAAGACCAACACAAATCAACCATTTTTGAAATTATGTGACAACTATGTTAATTTATACTTTATATTCGTTGTGTTTATAGTATTTTTGTTTCTTTCAATTTTATTTTTGAATAAATTTCAAGATGAGTTCTATATCCACAGGTTCCAGATGGTGTCAGATAAGAATCATACATAAGAAATCGAAGAAGAGATTAAATGGAATATGTCCTATATTCACTGTATGTTCAGAAGAATGGTATCATGTATAGGAAACATAAGCAAGAAATCAAAGAAGAAAATGAAACCTGATGTTGGAAGCTTGCAAATCGTGAACAGTGTGACCAGAACATGAAGAAGGATGAAGCATCGATTTTTTTTCTGCGTTTTGTTGTTGTACGTGATTATATAGGGTTCAAGGTAGTTTAGTAATCACCGGGATTTTCTGTTTATCAATGATTATCTTCTCTCCAAATCTCTTCAATTTGTGAGGAAGATTATGAGAGAAAAGATACCTCCGATTTCCTTTCCTTTCTTCCCAAACCACTCTAGAAAATAAACTCAAGAACGTCATTGAATCCTTCTTTCTCTCCAATTCCCTCCTTTTCTCTCGACTTCTATTATTTAATTGCAACTGGGGAACAGGGTGTAAACTTGATATGTTTTCGACTACTCGATTTCATCGATTTAATTTTTTTGATTAAATTAATTATCATCGTACAATGAGTGAGATGGAAAACGGGCAACAAGCTGCGCCACTAAGCCTTTTTGTATGGTAAAGTTAATTCTTTTAAAGACTATATTCATAGATCTAGAGTATGGATGAAAGTGGGTCCAAACCCGGACCGGATGGACCCGGAACCGTAAAACCCAGAACCGGTTAATGGGATTTTGTTGAACCGGAAACCGGACCGGTATATAGGAACCAGTTCCAGTTCGGTACCGGGTAAAGTGAGATTAGGACCGGAAAACTCGAAAACATCAAAGTAGGTAGGTTGGAACCGGATAAAGTAGATTTAGAACCGGAAAACCCGGAAAAACCAGAATTTTTTGGTAATTACTTACTACTTAGTGGGTTGAACTTTGAAAATTCTCATATTGATATCCTGACTTTGGGGGATTGTAACTCATTGAATATGAAACCAAAATTGACAAAAATATAGTCTAAAATCATGTAGAAACTCTAAACTACACTTTGGAAAAAACCACATGTCAATCCGACTTTAAACGAATGAGATATGCATGTTAACATTTTTATAGAATACAAAGTACAAAAACAAATAGCTAAAAAGTTGAAAATTTTCAGTTTTGATATCCCGACTTCGGGTGACTGTAAATCATTGAATATTAAACCAAAAATGACAAAATTATAGTTTAAAGTCATGCACAAACTTTAAACTACAAATTGGAAAAAACCACATGTCAATCCGACTTCAAAAGAATTAGATATGCATGTTTTAAAACTTTAACAGAATACAAAAAAACTGAAAAACTAAAACTTTCAGCTTTAATATCTCGACTTTGGGGGACTGTATGTCAATGAATATATAACTAAAAACAACAAATTTATAGTCTAAAATCATGTACAAACTCTAAATTACATGTTGGAAAAAACCGCATGTCAATCGGAGTTGATACGAATGAGATATGCATCTTTTAAACGTTTCACAAAAACCGATTCCGGCCCTAAAAGTGTTTCCGGTTCCTAACACCGGTTCCGGCTTTTAGACCTCGTTTACCCGGACCCGATGGACCCAAAACCGGATTACCCAGAACCCGGATAAAACCAATTTTTAAACCTGGAACCAGAACCGGTTCTATATATTATGGTTCTAATGGTTCCGGTTCCGGGTCCGGTTTTCCGGTTCTAAATCTCATCCCTAATCTAGAGGATATAACATTGCTATGCATGATCCGTTGTACTCTATTAAGAAGTTCTACCGCATTCGGCGCGAGGAAACCAAACGTATAAAATGTAAATGGTATGAACACTTGTTGATTTTTCATGTACGATTTTTCATGTTTGGTGACTTTGTCTGTAGCAGCTTTTATAGCAGCCTGTCCCGCCATGAAACCCCAGCCCTCAAGTTTACGAGAGGAGATACCCCTATAAGGTCCACACATGCATGTTTTCCTCCAACCCATCCAAAAATCAAAATATTCGGTCTAAAGCCTAACTTTTTTTCTGTCGGGTTCAAAAAATTCATAAGATTATAACAGACAGTCACCCATTATTGGTTGAAGAACCACTACAATGGTAAAACTTAACTTCGCTTTCTCGAAACCGAGGACACTATGGTCAAATATAACACATGGGAATCAACTAATCAACATCTAATCATCAATGCATGTTAATTTCACACTTTAGTAATGCATTACCTCAATTCATTATGTGGCAACTTCAACTTCTTTTTTTCCTGGATTTTCTCCCACCATTTTCATTTTTTTGTCGTTTTTCTTTAAGTTTGGGGTGGGGTAGTTTCCACCTAAACTAAAATCATCAACTGTTTCTTCTGTCGTAACAACCAAATCCTTGCCATTTCCAAATTGGATTTTTCTAATTCGTTGCAATAGATCTTTCGAACTTTTTATATTGTTTAATTTCACCCAAAACAGAGTAAATCTTAATTAGTTTTACTAGTTATTTTTCAAAGGTCATTACAAATCATTATTTAAAGTCTATGGAATGAAGCACGAACTTGACTTGTGATGATATTAATCTTGTTATTCATTACTTAAAAGTACCTGATCTATTTTCTTGATATGTATTAAAACATAACCACATACAGTATTTATCAAGTAAGTGACTATTTTGGTAAGGAACAAATGCTTGTATGTTTTTTTTTTCTTTAGAAATATTTAGATTAGATTTTATGTACCAGCATACCTTGAATAAACATTTTTATTTTAATGAGCTCATTTTTACATATTGATGTTGTAATTTTATTTAATAAACAACTCATAATATTAAATTATATGTTATATTAGACCATTTGATTTGTGCATTGTGAAAAGCTGCCGACTTGATGGAAGAATGGGTAGTGCAACTTCAATTGTTTTAAAGCGTGATGATTTAAATTGAAAATCTAAGTCTAATATTGTTTTGCCTTTTCTTAGTTGACTTTTCAATTAAAAAGTAAAAATCACATGTGTTTTTTTCGATAATTTTATACATTACCATGATGCATTGTTCAAGAACCAACTCTAATCTACAAGAAAAGTGTATGGTAAAATGGTAGCAACATTTATTTAATCGAAAATCTATATTGTAAAACATGTGTATTAATATTTGTTGTTATATGTCTACCATATTCTTTTTTGTTATTCTAACGTTATATATTAAAATGAAAAGCCATGATGACTTTATGCAATTTTTAATTAAAGAAAAGATACAATATTCAATATTGCAAATAAACAAATAAAAACACATGAATGTTTGGAAAGTAGTAACTTGAGGCATACAAAAGCCTAAATTGATGGTTATCCCTAAAACTCACCACATTCGAAGGTCCTAAATGTTTGCAATCATGAAATACCAAACTTGAATTAAAGTAAAAGTAATAGATTAAATGTATTTCTATTCCATTACTCTCGGAAACAAGTGTCAAAAAAGATGGATTTTGTCATGATTTGACAACATTACATTAGTTTATTATTTATAACTTATAAGCATCGAATCATTTACATTTCTTTCGGTAATTAGCATTTGAGTGCTTGACCTTGTCTTGTCTAATTTATATATAACTACAAAATGAAAGTTTGATTGTTTAAAGATGAACCTATGGCCTCCTCCACATCTACATACCAGTGTAGTTTGATATCAAATACATACCAATATTGTACTTGATATCATTCCATGATTTTATAACATTACAAGGAAAAAACAGAGTAATAAGTTAATAATAATCAACTACAACTTTTACAACTTCAAATAGTAATATCAAGCACACAAACGACTGTACAATTTATATTTCTACCTATTATCATGGAGAAATACAAATTTTTTACTATGTGTTTTTTTCAAAGACAAACTAACTGGGGCGGACGTAGGATTTCATAGTAGGGGTTGCACGGGAAAATTAAGGGTTGCACGATAGTAGAAAAAATAAAAATTTTAAAAATTTTCGAAATTTTTTCCACTGCGGCCGGAAAATTTAGGGGTTGCCGGTGCCACCCCGGAACCCCCCTAAATCCACCCCTGCAAACTAATCTAATGAAAATAATAAGGTAGGAGAAAATGAGTGAATATAATGGATTGTGACCCTTAAGAAGAGTTGTTTTTAGCACGTTACAACTAGTTTTATATTTTGATTTATTTTATTTTAAGTCTTTTTATATTATTATGTTTGACAAACGGAAAGATGACTTATAACCTAGTTTTTAAAAAGCTACTTGTGTGTGTGAAAATCGAAATACAAATAATACAGTTGAAATTAATTCAAGAACTATGTAAAAGAAGATAATGTATAGAAGATACTCAAAGATTAGAAACTAAAAAAGCCAATGGAAATCATTTCCTTTGAATTGTCTCACAAGCTTAGGATTATTGAGAGTTTTGATTAATATTTTGAATGAATTATTATTAATTAAAGATGTAGATTGTTTTTTCTTTTGTTGTTCTTTATTCTTTGTCGAAGTCCATCAATATTTTTCGTTAACCTTCTCCCATCATATTTTGTCACATGAGAGTCAACTGGTTAGGCTCACTAGTTTGGGAGTTTTGTCTTTGCTTCACCCAAAGTATTGTTATATGGAAGTGAAACTAAATTGACATTGTCTTTTAGGTTTTGTTTAGACTGTGGTGTTGCGGTGTATAATTGGGGAATTCATGTTTGAAACCAAGGGTTCGAATATATGTGTTTATGATAATCAAGAATTTGTAATTTGTTTGGTCAACTTGAAAATGTTTGATCATTGATAACCTAAATACATCAGAGAGAATCATTTGAGACACATTTTGATTATTTACACAAACATCAAAAAAAAAAAAAAAATTAAGCACAACAAGTCTACTGGTCCATTAATAAAATAAATATGTATATCAAACTCCGACTCAAATGCTAACACTTACATATCATATGCAAGGTTCAACTATTGGATTTTGTAAGGGTAGCTTCAAATTGTTTAATCAATATTTATTTGTATGGACTTGTTCCCATTTACCAAAAATGGGTTTTCCATTTTTGAACAAAATTCTCAAACTCCATATATTATTAAAATGGATAATTGTTATGTATTTATGTTATCATTTGTGAAATCTTTGTTTTGATGTATTAAACGTCTAAAACAAATTTATGATGAATAATAAATTAATCTTTAAAATAATATTATTGAAAGAATTAGATAAAAGGTTTAATGGTCTTTATGTCATGCTACATATGAGAGTGAAAGGAAGTAACTATATAAGTTGAAATGCTACTTAGTCATGTGAAACGTATAGCTTAAGGTTCTCTCTTATGTACTATGGTGCAAATCCGAACCGAAATGATTTGTTTGTGAGCGTGCGTCAAGTGGTTATATGCGAATGCACCATCATTTGATCATAAAAAAATTAGTGGAATTATTCTAAAATTTCTTCTTTTCCTTATCGAAAAAATAATATTTATTTATTTATTTATTTATTAAAGTACATTATTCGAAAATTAATAAAGATTTTTTATTTTAATTTTGGTTAATTTATGTTGGTTACATATCAACGTCTTCACATTACAAATTTTTACTATATAAACACAAGACAAATTATGACACCCGCAAATGCATTTGCACTTTCTCATTATCTACTTTAGCTTCTTACTTTTCATGTAGCTCTCAAGGTAAAATATGAGTTTAACTTGGTTTGATAGTCTTAAAAAACTTTTTTTAACTGTTGTATTTCGGGAAAAGAATTACAAATGAATTCGATTTAGAGACACTATATCAAACACATATGTTTCATAAATTTTATGTGTATAGTTCTTCTTTCATGCATTACTGTTATTTTTTTTATGTTTAACATATGGTTGTAGATTGGGTTCATATTTAGATTTATTTGATATTTACTTAGAAACTTGATTTAAAAAGTTAAAAAAAAATTGATGAAAAACAATAGAATTATTATTATACTAGGTTATAACTTATGGAAACCACAATTTACAAATTAAACGAATATTGATAGTTACAATATGGTCATATGATTTTTGTGAATTGTCATTACCCAAAATACAAACACAAAAATATGTTTGTCATTTGCATTTCATCACCATTTCATATAAATAACTCAATATTTGATTTGTGATACTCAAGTTACAAAATGATATTTTTGATTTTACTGAATTGCCTTTACCTAAAATGACCCTATTATTTTAGTGAATTGTCAATATTTTACTTTTCGTTAATTATTTTAGTGAATTGTCATTACACAAATTAAACGAATATTGATAGATCAAAATCATAATCATTAATCGGTTATTTGGAAACATTTATTCATTTATATATTTATATGATTCGTCTTAACATCAATATCGCATGACTTCTATTGAACACCATATGTCCTAAATCTATATAATTGCACCGGGTGCACTTTGACAGTTACAAGCATTGTAACAGCTAGAGCGACATTCAAACACTGACTTTGACCTTGACCTGTCATCTAACCAAATATTTAAACATGTGAAAAGTATATAGCATACAAGCTCTACTACATCATAACCAATTGCAAAATGCACATAAGAAATTAAGAATAAAAAATATCCATAAGAAGTTAACTAATGGATATTGAAGAAACTCAATATATTGCAAGAAGTTAATTTCAACCATGGATAAAGGAAAAATTAGAAAAAAAAAGATGATCATATAGAAACACCTTCATGTTGTTTCCTTAGTAGCCTTATTTTCCATATCTCCAAAATGAGGCTTCAAAAAAAAGCATCAGATACACAAATGGAGAGGCCTGGTGATGGTAAACGTTATCATGATGGCAACAATGAGCGGTGGTGTGGCTGAGATTAGGGTTTGCTTAGTGAAATTGATTAACCCTGCTTCGACTCTAAATCAAATCTTAAGAAAAACTTTAATCTGAAATCCAATCATGCGAGTATATATCTGTTATGTAGAGCCCTAACTTCATTATGGATGGATATGTAGTCCAGTTACTCCATTATATAGTGTGATTTAATGTATATATGATGTAGAGAAAATGGGTAAGTAAACCTAGTTAAATTTGGATGAGATTTCCTCCTGATTTATTGCAGTTGTTGAAGATTACATGTATCTTATAATTTTTGAATGCAAAAGATAGTTGTACATAGGGCATTTGATTTTATGTAACTTATATGTAAAGTAATTAATGGTTTTTAAAAAGAAAAAAGAACAAGAAATCTATACTAATAAATAAAGATCTATTCTGCCATATGTCATTCTCTCATTCAATTGGTCACATGTCATTTTGTCATAATTTTTAGATATATATTTTCCACTTGTCATTACTTCATTTTTTATTTTTTCCAGAATATCATTAATTTAGTTTCCATAAATTAAACATATCATAATGACTATATTAATTTAAAATTTCAGATATTAAATTTCAATTTCAATTTCAAAAAAAGTTGCAGTTTAAACCTTCATATTTAATATTTTGTTATAATTAACTTATTTAGTACACGGGTCTGACAACTAAACGTATAATTTTAATATATTTTTTTTCACATGTTTATTTATTTATTTTTTCTCATATTTTTCACTTATTTTACGTTTCAAATTCAAATAAACTTTCTATCAACCCATATAGTATACATGAAATACAAATAGTATGTATTAGAATGACACCTGACAAAATAATAAATATGGTTCTATTAGACTGACTCGTGGCAAAATAATAAATAGAACTCTCTATTAGATTGACACGCGTATTCAAAAACTAATATTTTATTATAATAGAAAGATTCTAACCACTATAATTCACTTAGCTTTCCATCAAACTTTTAAGAATATCACTACTTATCCATGTTAGTTTAATCTTACTAATTAAGCCATTGAATTATTATATTCTAAATTTAGTAATCAAGACGTGTTATAATATGTTTAATAAGTTTCCATTTATGATTTTTGACATAGCTTACCATTCAAATACAAAAATGCATCATTCAATGATTCAACCAGCTAATCCAAATGGAACTTTGAAAAAAAATCGTCAAATTATTATGCCTTCTCTCCGTGTCATAACTCATTACCATGATACAAAATTTCTTAATTCTGATGAATGTTTTTCCTCCGACACCGTCAATTTAAGTTTGAAACTAGAATGCTACTATCTTCTCTCAATCAATTAGAAAAAAATGTTTAATTTTAAAATTAGATATTGAATTTCTTTTAGCCATAATAGTTTTTTTTTCACATCATTATTTATAAATCTAAATATTTTTCAAGTTCAAGGGTTATAATTTCATTCACAAATAAAACTTTACTTGATTATAACTTTATTAAATTACTTAAATTTTAAATTTAATTTGGAATATGGTAATTTATATATATGGTAATTAAGAACAAAATAATTTTATTAAACATCTTAAATTTTAAGTTTAATTTGGAATGTTAAAATTGATATATGGTCATTAAAAAAACTTTTATTACTTTTTAAATTTATTCATTAACAGACAGTATAACATGTTTAATAAGTTTTCATATATGATTTTTGGCAGACCATTTATCATACTATACTATAAAAGAAACATTTTTCCTTTCACCACATCAATTTGAAACTCCTAACTCTATGTTGTTAGTTATAAACATTATCATAAATGAAAGACTTATTGAATTATCAATATGATATACTAAATTTTATAACTTCAATATAGTGGTAAATACATAACTTAAATTAGTACATTAAATAAACTTAAAAATATAGTGGCAAAATTAAAACCTAAACTAAAATATCAAATAAATTTTTAAAAATTCAAAGTATGTTTTTTATAACAGTTAAAAATCATACTATACTATAAAAGAAACATTTTTCCTTTCACCACATCAATTTGAAACTCCTAACTCTTCATATTTCCATATAATTTACTTAATTTATTAACTTAAATATGTTGTTAGTTATAAACATTATCATAAATGAAAGACTTATTGAATTATCAATATGATATACTAAATTTTATAACTTCAATATAGTGGTAAATACATAACTTAAATTAGTACATTAAATAAACTTAAAAATATAGTGGCAAAATTAAAACCTAAACTAAAATATCAAATAAAGTTTTAAAAATTCAAAGTATGTTTTTTAAAACAGTTAAAAAGGAAAATATTAAATACAATAAATATAAAAATCTTAAATATAAAAGTCGAATCAACTAAAAGATGTCCAAAAACTATTTTTTATAATAACTAAAACTCAATTAAGTTGTTTTTAAATTAATTTATAATAATAATTAAAAATAACATAAAATTGTAGATTAAATTATGTTACATTACAAATAGTGGTTGAAAATTTAAATAATTCAAGGAACATTTTTTCTTTTACCATATCATTTTGAAACTTCTAACTCTTCATATTTTCAGATAATATATTTAACTAATTAACTTAAATATGTCGTTAATTATAAAGATTATCATAAATTGAAGACTTATTGAACTATCAATATGGTATACTAAATTTGTTGACTTTAATATAGTGTTAAATGCATAACCTAAATTAATATAACAAACTTAAAAGCATAGTGTAAAGTTTAATATAATAACTAAAATTCAATTAAGTTTAAATTAACTTATAATAATAATAATAGTTACAAATAACATGAAATTATAAAATAAATTATGTTACATTACAAACAATGGTTGATAATTTAAATAATATTCATGATGAAATTAAAACATAAAAAAATTAAAATTTAATAAATTATAACAATAGTAAATTAAAATAGTGAGTACTATAACTTTTTTTTAGAAAAAGAACTTTCTTAACGAGAGTTTCATGCCCGAATAATCCATCGATGCAAATATAAGCCTATGCATCATGCATTGTAGTAGTGCAATAATTTAAATATGAGTCAATAATTTATTCATCATATCTTCCACATGTGTTATTAAGTCACCACAACTGATTTTACATACACGTAAAGCATGATCAGAGACCATTAAATGATTTGATTTTTATAAGTGTTATATTATTTATTGTGCAAATTAATTATAATTTTGCATCAACTAAATGTAAATATTATTATTTTATAGTTAATAAAAATGACATAAATATTTTCAATAATGTATGATTACAAAAAATTTAACAGTATAATTTTATTTCGCATAACGTGCGGATATTCGTCTAGTTTAAACAATAAAAGAGGCAGGATTCACAATTAATTAATCCAAACGATTTTGTTTTTTAAAAAAATAATATCTTTTAAAATAATTATGTCTTTTTTATAACCAATGTTTTAAAAACCGGTTTGAACCGGTCGATCGAACTGGTTGGACTGAGAACCGGAGATAAGAGCGGTTCAACTATTACCGGTTTTATGTCTATTTCTAAACCGAAATGAACCATTCGGTTTTTACAAAAAATCTGGTTGAACCGGTTAAATTAAATCGATTGAAACGGTTAAATCAAGTAAAAACACATGGAAATGAGCATTTTTCATAATAAACTTGGGTAGTATTTTTCACATTTAATTAGATATATCTGGATAAAAACACATGATAAATGTTAAGAAGTTTTTTTGATACGCTTGTATTCATCTAGGATTATATTTTGTTTCGATATTATATTTTTTTAGATGTACCTGGATTGATGTAAAACTTATGGTTATGTGTTACTTTAATGTATTTAAATTGATCTACAACTTGTTTTCATGCGTATTGTTAATTTTTGAACATGTGGACATTAAATTCTTGATTTATATGTATGTATGTATGTACATATGTACGTATGTATGTATGTATGTATGTATGTATTTATGTATGTATGTACGTACGTACGTACGTACGTATGTATGTATGTATGTATGTATGTATGTATGTATGTATGTATGTATGTATGTATGTATGTATGTATGTATGTATGTATGTATGTGTGTATGTATGTGTGTATGTGTGTATGTGTGTATGTGTGTATGTATGTATGTATGAGTGTGTGTGTCTGTATGTATGTATGTATGGATGTATGTATGTATGTATGTATGTATGTATGTATGTTGAAGGGTTTTGAGCATTCTAACACCCCTAAGGTGTACATGCAACTCTAAATACCTTGGATCTATGTTTTCTCTATTATACATGCAAACTTGAACTTTCCAAGGTATTATGCTAACTAGCATACAAAACTTTGATACTTGGGTAATAAAACAAGTTAGATAACATACCATTTCTTGTAGCTTGGAAACCTTGGAGCTTTAAGAGCTTAGCACCAATAGCATGAATGCCTCAAATGGAATCACAACACACCTAGAACAAAGGATAACTTGAGAAGAGATTCCTTACACACACAAATCGGCTAGCCCTCTAGTATTCCACTTAAGTCCGATTTCATGAGCTAGAGTGGTTCTTATATAGTGTGGCAAACTAGGGTTACACCATGTAAACCCTAATGACTTTTCATATCTCTCATGCTCCATGGTTTAAAACCTCGATGGAGTATCCATGGGTTACCACATGGGTTTAGCCCAACATGAAGAACTATGGATCATAAGCCCACTTTATAAGAATGAATGATTTACCAAATCAACCCCTTATATTTAATTAGTCTCGTTTGATCAAAATTAATTCCAAATTAATTCTTGATCAATACTAATTAAATATTATGATTTCATATTAATATATTAGAACTTATAATATATTAATAAACCATAAATAACTTTTTCTCAAAAGTCCATCCTATCAAATTGTCCTGATGATATGCAACCCAAGTGGACCATGCTACTCTCGGGTCAAGTACATACCAATTATAGTTATGGACTTAGACACTAATTCAACAGTCTCCTACTTGGATAAGTCTAATAACTATTATTGCAAGTACGACTCCACAACCTGACTAGCAATCGTAGCTCTGAAAGCCTTTGTCGAACTCTGACCTAGTCAATGACGCGTCCATCAGACAAGGGATCATGTATTCCTCCATTCTAGATACCATATGGACCGAGACATGGATTAAAACCTTTCTCTTTGTCCATCTGTTGTTTCCCGAATTCTGAGTTATGACGACCGACTAATTGAACAAATCAAATCAGTCTAGGTACTTACTCATCAAATTACACACAACGATATTTTTTATAACATCCAAGTTACTGGTGCGTTTACATATGTCAATGTGCAACCGACTTGTAACTACAACTCACATGTCTCCGTTTCAAGAATATAAGATATTATCGTCTCACAATCACTCATGATAAAATCCATGAAGTGATTCAGAGGAGCGTGGGTTGAATCCAATACTCAAATCTTATTCCAAGAGTACTCATGAACACTACACCCACTTTGTCCTAGACAAACTACATACCCATTCATGAAAGTCTGGACTTAATACCTACTTCCAAAGTATGATCGACTGTGGATGGTTTGAATAACCTAGTTATTCGGGAAGTCAAAACATGCAAAGTGAAACACAAGAATAATACTAATTCTATATGGCCCCAAAACTTCATATTGATTACTCATCATTCATTGTATAATGTTTCGAATAATCATCTTAATACTTGAATTAGAACAATAGTTATCCCAAGCTCCAAGCATGCACACTATGTTTGTCTAAACAATAGTTATGCCATGCACCAAGCATGCACACTATATTTGTCTATGGTCCTTACTTTGTGAAATAGATCAACTGAAAAAAAAACATTTCAATGATGCTCATTTCAAAGTTCCAAATCCTTATCGTAAATGTAAGAATTCCAAATTTTTGTCACTACTAGAAAGTTTTAGATTCTAAACTATCATGCAATGATTCCTTTGTAATGTCTTAGGCACCAAAAGTCACGGAGACTTGACCAATGATATTACAAAGTATTCCTTTAGAGATTGTTACAAGACAATTCCATGGAAACGAAGTCTCAAATTCAAAGTACATTCCTTTGAACATCCTTCTTGTATAAAAGTTTCTAACTTTCTCATCTATTCTTCCACTCCCAATATGGAAACATTCCATATTTTCCATACGAAAACTTATATTAAATAGACTCCTGTCTATTCATAATAATGTCAATATTGTCCATCCATTACTATACTTCAAACTGTCCTTAAGCGACCAATCTTTGGCGAACCTTAGATTGTCCTTAACAGTTGTTTAAGCACTTTAGTCAAATCCGGTTCTATTCCTTTTTCCCTCTTAATGCCCTAGGCTTTTGGAAAATTAGAACACGAGAATATTATAGCATATGCAATCGATCCTATACCTGAAGCATATGGGCCACGATTCATAATGTCTAACATAAAGACGTGATACTTGATTAGTCTTTTGCTACAATATTTTTTTATTTGTCATGTTCTCATAATTTGAATTATGAAAAGGGATGCCGTAATCGTAATCAAATTTTTGAGAATGCAATTAACATTTCCATATATATAATTTCCTTATGTTGAACCATTCCAACATAACATTCATATATATTTGACTAAATTGATTAAAATCTCAATATAAGCTTTTAGATTATGAAATGAAGTATGAATTCCTCTCCCTTAATTATAGCAAAACAACATTTTCAAACCCTGCAACTTTGCTAATTGAAACTTTTGTTCTTTATAATTAACATTGCTAACTTGCAACACTTACCATAATAATTATGCTCCCACTAGCATAATAATTATTAACTTACTAGCATAACACTTATGCTCCCACTAGCTTTGACATGTATTCAGAATTCAGATGAACTACTAGAAGTCAATACTTATTGACTTTCTTACCAAAGTTTAGATTTCTGATATGAGATGATTTGATAAGACTTTATCTAGGCTTCTCAAAATCATACACCTTTCTTTAGATAGCTCACATGTGTGTCTAAACAGTTTCTGAACTTACAACAATAAGTCTCAAATGTTTAGACTTTTTGCCATTCCTCACAATTCGAATTATGAAAAGGCATGCCGTAATCATAATCGAATTTGAGAATGCAAATGTCACAATTGCCATCTTCTTAAAATCTACCTAGTGAAAGAATTTCCTCACAATCATTTTCTTGAATTTGAGAGAAACCTTATGACACTTAGATTTTATGGTGTATATGTTCATATCCATGTGAATTTTTCATAACCATAATCACAAGACATGGTTAGTGATAAATCCAAACTCATATGGATTGAACTTTTTCAATCTTAATTTCTTGCCACCTGGCAGCACAAGGGCCTACCATTGCTTCGTAGTTGTTATGCAAACAATTGAGAACTCATAGAACTCTCAACTTTAACTGGAATGGGCATAGAAACAAGAATATGTCAACACAATAGTTTAGAAACCTCAAGGCGTGTGCTAGTGTTTAACAATAGGTTTACTCTTGATTAGTTCTTGAAACTTTCAAGATCTTTAAGACTCCCACTGACCTCTTAACATATAAGATTCTCTTTTCATGAACCATTCCTTGACAAACAAATATTCAAGAGTTAGTGTGGATTCTTATCAAGACAAACACTTTACACTATTGGTCTTAGTTGGTCTTTGTTTTATCCAAAATATCATAACTTACCAATTTCAAATGTACAAGAGTAGAAAACATTTTACTCTAAATTTGACAAGTGTTATAAATCTTTCTTAAGATTATGTCACTCAAGGCTCAGTCTTGGAGTATGACTCTATACTTGTTCTTGGAATGAAGTATGACTCATCTTCTTGATTTAACCATTTCAACAATTCACGATTCCTCTTCTTAGCCATACAAATGCACTAATATATCCTTAGAGGAACAATTGTGATATGGTTCTCCATAATCATTAAGATTATCATAAAACACGATACTAAAGTACTCTCCCATCTTTTCAGATTGGAGAAACTTTTATCTTTCTGCCTAATTTGATTCTTCTCATTCGCTCTGCCGTACATTGAAACTTTTTCCAATGTTTTAGAATTATAATTAAACTTGTAAGCATAATCATATTTACTAAACTTTAGTAAATCATGACGAATAGTTTTATCGTTCTTTGTGGTGGACCTGACCAATGCACACCCAGTGTACCCAATCCCTAGTCCTTCACTTGACTCACATATTCATGTGAATAAGGAATTAGTCTTAATTTCCCAAAAACAAAGGTTCTCATTCATCACACAATACGAATTGCATGATTCCAAGTTTCTATCCAACTGAAACTTGGGTGATGAGAATCTTTCCGTATTTGGCAAATTCTTGACACTACGAAAAACGAAAGAATCAAATCCATATTGCTATTATAGAAATATACAAACATCAATTTTCACTAATGACATTGCAAGGAGATATAATAAAACAAAATTTTATTTATTTATAAAATGCGGAAAAAAACTTTTCCATACAATGCAGTTACAAATAAAAACTATGTTTCTAAATATTTATAAGCAATCTATCATAACTCTTAAGTTGTAGCTGAAGAATCTGATCTTCGAACCATGCGATTGAAATCCATCTTTGCGATCAGATTCAGCATACTCTTCCTTTAAGCTTCATTCCCTTTGCATGATCCTACAAAACATCAAAATGCAACCTTGTCACATCATGTATTAAGAACCAACAATTAGGAACTTAATAGAGTTAGACAGTAGACTTACCTGAAGCAGAGTCAAACTTTTCGATTCTAACTTTTCTCAAATCTTTCAGGTAGTCAGGGAAGCTTCACAACCAATGCCCCTTCTCTTGGCAATAGAAACATATAGACTCTTTGGGAATGGTACACAGGACAATCTCAAACTTAGCCTTTCTCTTTCCCTTGGAAAGAGAAATCTTTTCTGGATTTCCAATGTTTCCATTGTCAGTGTCCATGGAAGTTTGGGGAGTATATCTTCCCACCAAATTTGCTTTTCTAGTGCGTCACATCATTTCTAATTCAACATTAACAAGAAAATAGGTAAGATCAATAAGGTTCATGTCATGGTTTGTCACATAGTAGTCCTTAATGAACTCACTATACGACTTAGGAAGTGATTGAAGAACCCAGTTAACCGCCAATTTCCTCAAGACAATGATACCCAATACTCTCAGCCTGTCAATATGTGACTTCATCTCCAAGACGTGAGTACACACATGCCTCCCATCTTGATGTTTCATTGCAAGTAGGGCTTGAGTGACCTTGAATTTTTCAAGTCTTTGAACTTGTGGGTTAGGATAATTATTGGAGGAGATGGAGGAAGTGAAGTATGACTCCCACGATCCAACCACGCGACATCGTCTTCAAGAGGAAAGTTTGTTCCAAAGGATTTGGGAATACCACAGTTATTTGAACTAGACATCTACAATGGGAGAAATTCAGGTTAGTTGATTTAGTCCTTAATATAACACCCAATTGAAATATTAAGGCTAGGACCCAACACAATATTTTACAATTTGGAAGAGGGATGCCATAATCCAAACTGCAAAATATTTGAAGGTAGGTAAAAGACGATTTACTAATTTTCCACCACGAAAAACGAAAAAGAATATTAGGTTTTAAGTGAATTGAAACTCCTAGATCCTTTGATATTCATTGAACAATTCAATGGCATGTTTAAATCTCGATTGGGCCCTTCAAGTTTGGGATTGGGATGCCGAGGATCACAAACAAGGTGTGAATAACCATGCAAATTAGCTTGGTACACCCAATGTTACAACCACCTAATCAATGTTCCGGTTAACCACACACGCTCTATTGATCTATGATTAGCATCAAGCTACCCTTTGCCATGCACTGTTAGTCCAGATTAGTGTGTCGGTTAACCACACACGCTCCACTAACGACTTAACAAGGTGCAAAATGCAATTTCATGGGTTAGCACCATATTCACATTTTCCTAAGTAACTAAGATTTGGGAATTTATAAGTGTTTAGTTACTTTATATTTATCATTATACTTTTAGTGAAGGGAGAATTAAGGTCGTATCCTACCCGTTCGGCTAACGACCCTCTACCAGTCAAGTCACTTCATGGAATTTATCATGAGTGATTATGAGACAATAATATCGTATGTTATTAAACCCAAGATATATGAGTTGTTGATTACGAGTTGGTTGTGCATTGATAGTACGAAAATGTATCAGTTACTTGATGTTATAAAACTTGTTGTTGTGTATAATTTAACAAGTAATTAGTACAAGCATATAAGTTGAAGTTTATCTGTTCCTTTTATCCTAAGAGGATTAAAAGTGATATCATGGGCCCCTCGATGATTTTATTTTGACTTATGTGTCGGGCCCGGTTAGGAGTCAATTGATGTGTTCAATTAAGTTCTATGTCAAACAAATCAGAAATCGGGAAACAAACTACTGGAGAAGGAGTATGAATTTATTCCATGTCTTTTTCCACACAATATCTTGAAGAACAGAGGATTATACGATCCTTTATCTAAAGGATGAGTCATTGAGTAGATTAGAGATGGAAAGTGGCTTTTGAGAGCTACGATTGCTAGTCGGATTTAGAAGTTATGTTGGCAGTTATAGTTATTAGGCTTATCCAAGTGGGAGACTGTTGGATTATGTGTCTAAGCCCATAACTATAATTGGTATGTACTTGACCCGATAGTAGCATGGTCCTTTTGGGTTGCATCACAGGAGCAATTTGATAGGATGGATATTTGAGAAATCATATTATTTATTAATATATTATAAGAATACTATATTGATTGGGAAATCATATTATTTAATTGGTATTGACCAGGAATTAATTTGGTGATCAAAAGTGACTGATTAAATTAACGGGGACTGATTAAGTAAATCAGTGATACATATAGTTTGGGCTAATGATCCATGGTGATTAGGGACAGACTAAATCTATGTGAGAGTCCATGAAGAGTTAGTCCAAAAGGCTATCAAATGAGTTATTGGATTAAAGGCCTAAGTGAATGAATTAGGGTTTACAAGTTGAAACCCTAGGAGTTCCACACTATAAATGTAACCCTAACACTCTTAAAATCGGCCAAGACTTCCAAGAAGAAACCTTAGCCGGTTTTTGGTGCCTCCTAGCCTCTTTCTCTCTCTCTCTCTCTCTCTCATAATCCTCCATTATTCTTGGTGTTTGTGACTTATTTGAGGTACTAAGCTCTTGAAAGGCCAAGTTCTAAAAGCTACAACCAAGAGGTATTCATCTAACTTGTTTTATGTTGTAAATCTCTAGATTGTATGCTAGTTAGGGTTCACGCTTTGGATAAATGAAAATTTAATGTATAACTTGAGAAAACTTAGATCCAAAGCAATATGGTTGTATGTGCACTGTAAGATTGGCATAGTACTCAAAACCCATCAGTAATTTATATTAAATACTTCCTATATATGTGTAAGATGAAGATAACTATGCACTCACATAGCACGTAATTTATATTAAAATATTTAATATCTATGTTTAAGATGAAAGTAACTATGCACTCACTTGTTAAAGTGATGATTCCAAACTCGGGTAGCGCTTCGCTTCTAACAATTCTATTTTCCTTCGAGGAAACCTAGTATCATTTACTGCCAGATTTTAGTCTATTAGTTATAGTGACTATTTACGAGTAATATTGTATTATAAGTGTTAAACAATACTTTTCAACCACTATGTACAAATTGGGGCCAGACATGAAACACCAGAGGGCAGGACCATTTTGTCATTATAGCACTTCTGAAATCCAAGAACCCCATGCGACCCTTCAAACTAGATTCCCCCATACCATGAGTTGTTAAAAGATATTATAATAACACTTTGTATATTATATTTTATAATATATTTATTGTTTATAAGTTCATAATAATGATATTGAACTTGAACGTAAGTTATACTTAAAGTAAGGTAAGCATAACTCACTTATCGGGAGGTTTGGCTAGGAACCGGGCTATGCGGGGGTAGAACTTCCGAGCCGAAAGCTCTTCTTCTCGGAGCCTTCTGGTGCTCCAGGACTCACCTGTTAGCACTTGGGAAGTACTAAGGGTTGGGAGGGGTATAGAGAGAAGCTAGAGAGAGAGAGAGAGAGAGAGAGAAGGGTTGAGGTGTGAAGAAAATGGGAGAACCTCGCATGCTATTTATACGATGGAAATTGGCTCAACTCGGCAATTTTTGGGCCTCCAACTCGTCGTGTTCAGTGCCAACTGTCACCATCTGGTGGCAAGGTGTAGGGAGGAAGCAATGGTCAGGACTGTGCCACGTGTCACTCGCAGATTACTCTAAAAACTAATTGTCTTCTAAAATCCGTAACTTGCGAATATGAGCTCCATTTTTGGCGTTCTTTATATCCACGTGTAGGTATTGACAAGATCTACACCACTCCTTTTTACTCCATCGACTAATTCTCAACCGATTTTAAATTTAATAGTATGAGAAGATTACAATGTTTAATGACCGTGACAATTCATAACTTCTACATAAGGACTCTGTTTTCGATTGTCTTTTTATCTTTGAACTTCTATTAATGATATCTTCAATTCTCATTTAGGTTGTGTCGGCTAAAAATCGATCAATCTAAAATTCAATTTCTGGGCTGTGCACTATTATGCTAGATCTTAGAAAAATTATATCTTCTTCATACGAAGTCATATTTGGACGTTCTTTTTATGTATGCTCTCGGTTTAACCTACACTACTACTTTCATTTAGATCGCTAAGCCTAAAAAGTGCTTTATCGCAAACTCACTTTTTACGTCACATAGCGTCGTGCCGGTTTTGCCGCAAAACTTCGACAAGTCATAACTTTTTCGTTATAACTCGGATTTCAACGTTCTTTATATGTACAGAACCCTTGTGACATATACTATAACTTAATTAAGATTATTTATTCTAAATAATCTTCTATTAAAAAGTCACTTTTGACGCTTATTGTCTCTAAAATATCTACCCGAATCTGCGGGAGATACATAATCTTAAGAAAAATAATCTTTTTAAAATTAATTAATCATAACAACAATTATATATATCATTAAACCGTATATTATAATTAATTTTATTCAAAAGTAACCCACAGGTAGAGCCATTGAGAAAAATGAGATTATAAAATTTTAAAAGATGTCTACATTATCATATAACTCAAAACAAACAATGTTTATACCAACTTATTATAAGATTTATTATATAAGAGCTAACAAAAACGTCATTAATATATTTTAAAAAAACATATATTTGTAAAGATTTCAAATATATTGTTGTATTCTGCGCAACGCACGAATATTCACCTAATATATATATATATATATATATATATATATATATATATATATATATATAACTGGTGGGGTGGGTTAGGTCATGCGTCAGTTTGTGGATTGGACCTGATTTCCTAAGCTCAATTGATTATTGAAGTAGTAGCTCTTGATCAAGAGCAGGATGCTGACCGTGGGTTTTCTGAAAAGGGAAAAGGATTTTTATTTTACAGAGAGAGGTATATGAGAATGGAAGACCAAAGAGACCCAAGTCATTCAAGTCAGGGTTTTTTTTTTGTTATTGGGATTTATTCTTCGTATGCCCATTTGAAAACAACCTATTTGTGTCACAACTCGGTTTTTAGGTATTTTCAAATTCATTCCTTGGTTTTAAATTATGTCATTTTGGTCCTTTGATTAGAAGGAAGCAGCCTTGAGAAGCCCTAGTGGCAAGATTAATTTTGGAGATGGATGAGTACGCTAAGCGTACATGTGGGTATGTTAGGCGTACTAGGGCGCGCCCTAGTACGCTGGGCGTACACATGTCCGAATGAGACCCTAAATGTTAGGGTTTGAGGGGTATTTAAGCATCTTTATGGCTCATTTACCCCCACCCTTTCAGCCTCCAAAGCCCTTGAGTCATTTTCGGCAAACCCTAGTCCTTTAAGAGTGTTTTTGATCTAAAAGTGTATTCTTGGTGTGCATAAAGAAGAAGGAGTTGCATCAAGGAGCTTAGAAGTTAAAGCAAGTTTGTGGATCTTGGATAATTACCTCCTTGGGAAGCTCTAGTAAAAAGCCTTCACCTTGATGCTTTGTTTGCTTGGATCTCATTTTGGTAGCTTTATGTTGTTCTTCTTGTCTCAAAAGTCCCATTTCTATGCATGTTTGGTTTTAAATGTTTTGGTTTGTCCTTTCAGACACTAGGAATGATCCTAAGCAATAAAAATGAGGTCCCTTTAGCTAGTTTGGCTCCATGTTTCTAGTAGAAGGTCTTGATGGATTAAGACCTTGCATTAAGGACTTTTTGGACGTGAAAAGTCATAAAGTTGGGAACTTTATGACCATAGTATTCTATTTGGATTTGAAGTATGAGCTCAGGTGCTAAACACATTAAGCACTTAATAAAGAAGTTGGATATGCGAGGGTATGCCCCCCGTACCTGGTCAGTCACCCCGATGGTGGTTCTCTCTGAAGCCTTGTGTACGCTGAGCGTACCTCTAGAGTACGCCTCGTGTACTCGTATGTGTCAGCCCATGTTGAGTTAACTCGATTGGGTTGACTCTGCTGGGTTAACTCAGTGGGTTTATGGACTTTGACCAGTCAACTTTGAGTTTGACCATGTTGGACCAAGTTTGACATTTGAGGGTATTTTAGGTATTATTAGGATTTTGATGGTATTGGTCACTTGGTGGATGTAGGCATTGAGTAGAGAGCTGAGATTCAGATTCAGGCCTTATCAGTTCTGTTCGGATTGTGAGGAGAGTTTTCCTCACTATACTTTCGAGTCGAAGGCACCAAGTCCCACACATTGGTTTGATAAGCTGATATTGTTGGTATGCTGAGTATGGTATAGATATGCGTGCTACTTTTCATATGCTAGTCTGGTAGATCTGTAGGACTACCTGTGATACTGCCTCTTTATCTGTATATGATATTATCTATTATATGTTGCCATATTGTGTGGGTTGGGTTGAGGTTGTACTAATCCGTGTTGTAGCCAACAAATCCTAAAGGAAACCAGATATGAGTTGAGGGCTAGAGAGGGTATGCCGGACTCATACTGAGGACTCATGAGCATTCCAGATAGAAGCCAAGGGATGGGAAGGGCATGCCAGACTTGTACCGAGGGCTTAGTAGTATTCAGTCCGAGTACTGATCAGGTCAGGGAACAAGTCAGACATAAGTTGTGGGCCTGAGGGGAAAGCTAGAATTATAATGTGGGCTCATGGAGCAAGCCATACATAAGCTCTGGGCCAAGGGCAAGCCATACTTATGTTGTCGGCTCAGGGGTAATCCAATTTGTTAGCTGTGGACGCATTACACGTTGTTTTGCATATGTGCTATTTGTGTGTGTATTGGTATTTTGGGGGAACTCACTAAGATGTGAGCTTACAATTTTGGATTATGTTTTAGGTACCTCAGAGGATCACAGGAAGGAAAAGACGTGATCGTGCACCTCCTCGAGTTTTGATTTTTTGATTTTAGGAAAAATCTAATATTAAACATGTTTTGGAAACTATTTATAAACAATGACGATTTATGAGTTGTTTTAAAAGTTTAAAATTTTCATGGATTTTATGGATGTTACAAGGTTGTATCATATCCTTAGTTTGAGTTAATTAGAGGAACACTCATGTGAATCCAATCGCAAACTAAGGACAAAGATTTTTTAAAATGATTTTTCAAATGGTTTTCAAAATAATCAAGGAAGAGGCGATGCATATGATCAGCCGGAGCCAGTAAGTAGACCCCAAAATACCGTATTGTTAATTGATGTTGTAATATGTTAGAATAGCATGCTAGCGATAGCCTAGGGATCTTCCAAATTTTACATGATAGAATTGTCTGATTATATGATACCTGATAGCCTAGGGTTCTTCTCTAATAAAATTAAAATCTTTATTGTACTTTCTTAGTATATGCATCATGGTCGTGCATAACTAATATTTTATAGCCTGAGAATGTTTGGTCAGGCCTTATTTCCTATTCTTGTTTGATGAAGGGCTTAGGGTAGGATAAAATATTCGGCTTTCTATAAGGTCCAGTGTTATGTATGGCTAGCATACATAAGTGCTGCATATTTGATGGAAGTTTCATGGATGAGTTGTGTGGGGTTAGCCGGCCAGTTTCGAGATATATAGCCTTTCCTCTAGGGAGTGAGGATTGAGTGTATGAGTATGCTAGCGAGTTTTTTTAGGGTGTTGTGATGATCCTCTGAGACAAATACGGGTAGGTGTGAAAGGTAGTATGGGTTCGTACTACTGAAAGCACCGGACCCGTACACATAACAAGGAAGTCACAACCCCTAGGGATTTTTTGGGAGTTGGTTCCCCTGTTATGTTATGCGTGTTATCTGATATCCTCCTGTTTCATTTTCAGTATGGTGACTACACGTCGAGTTGAGGCTGGTTCCGGTTCAAGATCAGGAGCTGGCCGTTAGGATGAGTCAACTGCGGTGGATGACAGGATCAGGGAGATCCTGCAGGAGGAGGTTGTTGCTTGTTTTTGAGCTCATTTACCAGAGATGTTTAAGTCTATCAAGACCGCCATGATTGATTACTTTGATGAGCGTTATGTTGTTGCAGCCACTGCAGCTGTTGCGGCTGTAAGGGTTGCATCGAGTCGGGTTTTTCAGTATCGGGACTTCGAGAATACGAAGCTCCCCACTTTCGATGGGGTTCAGGACCCGATCATTGCCATGAGTTGTCTATCATATGTGGAGGGGTATTTCTTCACTTGTTCTTGTCCAGCTGACCATAAGGTCAGGTGCACTCAGAACTTTTTGAGATCAGAGCGAAGGATTGGTGGAGGTTTGCTACTAGTTCATATTTTGCTGAGCAGAGAGCTGCTGTGTCTGGGGAGCAGTTCTATGAGATGTTCCACTCCCAATATGTGCCATTGGTGGAGTGTGATAGGTTGGACCAAGAGTACCTGAATTGAGGCAGAGTTCTGAGACGGTGACGGAGATCACTAAGATCTTCACAGATAGGGTTATGTTTTCCCCTGAGTTTGCTACATCCGAGCAGGCTTAGATGACCCGTTACTTGAGCATGCTCAAGACGGAGATCAGACAGTTTGTTTCTAATCAATGTTATGGTTCATTTTTGGAGATGTAGGAGGCCGCCAGGTGGCATGAGATTGAGATTGATTTGCAGGCGAGGGAGCAGAGGTCGTCCCTGGCGCAGTCACAGCCTACGCCAAAGTGGTTTAAGACCGTTGATGTCAGATCTAGGGGTCGGAAGATCCGGACTTGTGGGAAGTGCGGCAAGGTGCATGAGGGCGCTTGTTGGTCGTCTTCTGGGTGCCAAAATTCTGGTCGGTAGGGCCATATGGCGAGGGATTGCCGCCAACAGGCCCCAACACTCAGTTCTAGGATTTGTTATCATTGTGACCAGGTTGGCCATGTGAAGGATAACTTCTCATCCCTTGTTGCTAGGTCAGCATAGGTTTCAGCGCCACTTACTTTGAGGATCAATAATGGGAGTCAGGGCAGGGCGGAGCCCCCGAGGGCTCGAGGTCGTGCTTTCCAGCTTACTATCGAGAAGGCCAGAGTAGCTCTAGATGTTGTGACATGTATGTTTCTATCTATTATTTTGTTGATTATGTTTTATGTTATGCTTATCTATGTGCCTCTGTTAGGTGGTTTGAACCCTAAGTGGGGGAGAAATGTTTATCTACGGAGAGGGCACCAGAATGGGTTCAAGGCTTTGTTCTGCATCCAGAGCTCAACAGTATATTCAGCATGTGTGTGCAGGTTATCTGGCTTATGTGATGGATATGCGTTTTGGGAATCAAGTTTCAATTTCATAGGTTCCGGTTGTTAGGGAGTTTACCGATGTGTTTTCTAGAGGATTTACCCGATGTGCCTCTTGAGAGGCAGGTCGAGTTCAGGATTGACCTCATGCCAGGTGTGGCACCGATTGCCAAGGCACTGTACCGCTTGACACCGCCTGATATGTAGGAGTTATCATCTCAGTTGCAGGAGCAGCGAGGCAACCAGTTCATCAGATCGAGTAGTTCTCCGTGGAGAGCACCGATTTTCTTCGTCAAGCAAAAGGATGGTTCACACTGGATGTGTATTGATTACCGGGAGTTGAAAAAGCTAATGGTGAAGAATGGTTATCCCTTTCTATGGATTGATGACCTTTTTGATCAGTTACAGGGTGTATCTTGGTTCTCTAAGATAGATCTGATGTCCGGGTATCATCAGGTCAGGGTGAGAGAGAAGAACGTTGAGAAGACCACGTTCCAGACTCGTTATGGTTATTACGAGTTCGTGGTGATCCCATTTGGGATCACCAATGCGCCTGTGGTATTTATGTATTTGATGAATCGAGTATGCTGGCCAATGTTCGATCATTTAGTTATTGTGTTTATTGATGATATCTTGATATATTCCAAGACCAGAGAACAACATGAGGAACATCTTCATGAGCTTTTGGGGGTTTTGAGGTGAGAATGGCTTTATGCTAAGTTCTCGAAGTGCGAGTTTTGGTTACGAGAGGTTCAGTTTCTTAGACGGCTCATTAATCAGGATTGGATACTGGTCGATCCGGCCAAGATCGAGGCTTTGATGCAGTGGGGGTTCCGAAATCTCCCTCGGATATCAGGAGTTTCTTGGGTTTGGCAGGGTACTATTGGAGAATCATTCAGGATTTCTCCAAGATTACAGTACCCCTCACTCATCTGATGAGAAAGCAGGTGGATTTTCGGTGGGGCCCTAAGCAGCATTCAACATTTAAGACCCTTCGGTAGAGATTATGTGAGGACCCAGTTTTGACCCTCCCAGAGGGAATGGAGGATTTTGTGGTATTTTGTGATGCGTCCATCATTGGTTTGGGAGCGGTTCTCATGCAGAGAGGACAAGTGATAACTTATGTTTCGCGGCAGCTAAAGCCGCATGAGACGCGATATCCCACACATGATCTGGAGTTGGGGGCAGTGGTTTTTGTCCTCAAGATTTGGAGGCATTATCTTTATTGGGTTCGATGTACTATCTACACGGATCACAAGAGTTTGAGACATATTATGGACCAGCTGATCCTGAACATGAGGCAGCACAGGTGGCTGGACGTAGTCAAGGATTATGACTGTGATATCCTTTACTATCCGGGTAAAGCAAATGTGATGACAGATGCTTTGAGCCGCAAGTCGGCTGGGTCTTCTGATGGGGTATCGTGTATGAGGATATCAATGGATTCTCCGCTTTTGGGATTGATTAGTGAGGCTTGGGACGAGGGTGTTTGGTAAGAGAACTGGAAGATAGAGAGAATCATGGGTGAGATCGCCAGATTTGTTCTGGATCATCGTGGAATGTTGACCCGTTGTGATCGGGAATAGGTTCCTATGTCTGGTGGGGTTCGACAAATTGTGTTGGACGAGGCTCATAGGTCTCGTTTTTCTATCCATCCGGGGGTCACCAAGATGTATCGGGATCTGAGATTGAGCTATTGGTCGTCATTGATGAAGAGTGAGATCACCTAGTACGTGGAGTGTTGCATAACTGTAACGACCAAAATTTTCAAATAATTTTTTCATTTGTAAATTAACCAAACATTCCCTTAAAATATGAAGTAATAATGACTATTGTTTTCAAAATTCATAACATTAACATTTTATTTCAAACATCAGAGTGTCCCATCTAATCAAATGTCGGAGAGTACATGCTGCGCCATCAATCCTTGCCCTTGACCTTAGGCTCAGAAGCACCTGAAACAAATCAACAAACTATAAGCTAATGCTTAGTGAGTTCCCCATATCATACCCCACACATTTCAAACAATCACATATACTATATTAGCTCTAAAAGCTACATAAACCACATAATACATGCATACAAACATATAAGGATGCCCTGGGCTCCTCCTAGGGTCTTACTCTAGGATGCCATGGGCTCCCCCATAGGGTCTTACACCTAAGTGTCATGGGATCCCCTGTGACATCCCCATTTTCACGGCCAGAAAAGACCGATTTAGTTTATGTTTTGTAAAAATCAGAGTACTTCTTTTCATAAAAATGTTGCGGAATTTGTTCCCAGAAAAATATGATTAATACGTTATCAAAACATTTTCGAAGAAACGTATTTTATTCATTTTAAAATGTTTGGGATGTCATCGTCAATACAGGAACATAAGCATAAACGGAACTTACATTTATTTACACTAGTGATCTACATCTCTTTAATCTCTCAGTGTAATGTCACTTCATATCGACACCTATGATATAAATAAACTTAGTGGGTTAGGTTGGGAAACCTGGTGAGTATATAGGGTTTTCAACCCACAATAATATAATTATTATGTTCAATCATCAAACAATTAACCCAATTACCCATCCCCATTATCTTCTTTATTCCTAAGTAACCTCCCTAAGGATTTATCCTAAGGGTCGTCTCCTACATCATATTTTACCTCTTATCTTCTTACATCGCATCTCCTTATATGTTTGTTCCTAAGGACTTTCCCTAAGGATCATCGCCTACATCGCTTAGACATTATTGATTCAGGGATTACTCCCTCAACACGTGCCCACCAAGGGTTAGGGTATCATCGCATGAATACGTAGTTACAATATCGCCTGAACTCGTAATTCATAGTAAGGAGGTTAGAGTATCATCGCATGAATACGTAGTTACAACATCGCCTGAACTCATAATTCATCACCACGGGGTTGTCTATAATAGTCCGTGGTCGCCATCTATACTCTGGTAGATGACTACATCTCCAAATTGTCGGACAAGGTTGTAGTATCCTACATCACCGATTCATCATCACCTATCTATCCTCACCTAATTATCATCACCTTCCTATCATCACCTATCTCTCATTATTTTATTTCATCACACACCAACTATTACATCTACCCATGTTTTATCCCAACATATTTGTAGATATAAAATAAATATACAGTTTAAATCATTTAAAACATGTATAAAATCATTCATCCAGCATAGACAACAAGTATTCAGATAATATGCACACATAGCACGTAATTTATGTAAAATACTTCATATCTATATGTAAGATGAAAGTAACTATGGACTCACTTGATAAGGTGGTGAGTCGGCACTCGGACAACACTTTGTTACTCTTAAAACAATTATCCCTTGACGAAACCTAGTATCATTACCACTAGAGTTTAGTCTAACGCTTGACGAGACTAATTTAATAGTCTAGCTATTATTACCACTATATAAGCGTTAAACAATACTTATATAACCCATAATAATAGCTCAAATACTCCTTATAAGGTCGTAATAACAATATTATATTGAAACATAAGCTATACTAAAGATAGGATAGGTACAGCTCACTTATAGCGGGTTTTCTCGAAAACCGGGCTTCGCTGGAGCAGCGTTCCCGAGCCGAAAGGCTGTTTTCTCGGGACTCCGGGAGCCTCAGGGATTCCTTCAGGTGCTAGGGGGTTTACCTAGACTTTAGGGGGCTTAAGGGGAGCTAGAGAGAGAAAGTGGAAGAGGAAAGGTGTGAAAATGAATGGAACCTGGCACATCTATTTATAGTGTGAAATCCTGATGACTCGCCGAGTAGGAGGACCTACTCGCCGATTTGGGGCATGTGGTGGCCTTCTGGTGGTGCCACGTGTCTAATTCTGGTGGTGCCACATCACCCCCTATCGTGTATCAGCCTTCAAACTTAGAAAAATCATAACTCTCGCATACGAGCTCCGTTTTTGATGTTCATTTTTCAACGCGTAGTTAAAATCATGATCTACAACTTTCATTTAGACTCCATCGGCTAATTCTCGACCGATCTTAAATTTAACAGTAGGAGGCGTTTAGACTGTTAAATGACCGCGAAGAATTCGTAACTCCTTCATACGGACTCCGTTTTCATCAATATTTTTACCGTTGAGTTCCTATTAATGAGATATTCAACTCTCATTTAGGTCGCGTAAGCCAAAAACCACTCGAACTAAAATTCGAGTTTCGGGTCGTGCACTGCTAAGCCGAATCTTAGAAAAATCATAACTTCCTCATACGAAGTCAGATTTGGGCGTTCTTTTTATGGATGTTCTCGGTTTAACATATAATACAACTTTGGTTTAGATCACTAAGGCTAAAAATTCCTCTATCTTAAATTCACTATTTACGTCTCCCGGTGTTGTGTCGGTTTTGCCGTAAAACTTCGACGGGCCATAACTTCTTCGTTATAACTCGGATTTCGGCGTTCTTTATATGTACGAAAACCTTGTGCCATATTCTACAAATTGGTTAAGCTTATTTATTCTAAATAATCTTTTGTCGAAAATTCATTTTCGACCCCTATTGCCTCTAAATTGACTAGCCCGAATTTGCGGGCGTACAATTATCTCCCCCTTAGGATGATTACGTCCCGAAATCATCAACGAAACAGAGCTCGTATAATGACTCCATAAGTCATCTCATCATCCTAGGTAATAATTATAACTTCTATATTCCTTAAAGTCTATCTCTTAGACACATTGACTGTAAGCAGTACTCGATTGTGCACCTACTCTCTACCTCAGGCTAGACTCCAAATTATGACCTTCAAGTCACAACCTCGATCCTCACTGGATACGAACTTGAGATAAGTTCTTTTATTACTACTATGGATCGATGTGTCATATTCTAATGACCTATCATCGTATGTTGCAACGCTTAGACTTAGGTCTCTTAGAGTCAAATTCCGGAATGGAATATGCCTTCCTTCATGGTCTAATGTGATATAATCAAATTTTAACATGTAGCATTTCTAGCTACCAGCTTCTTTAACAATGAGCGCGATACTTCTATTGATCGCTTTGATTTCAATCGTTTGGTTTAAGTCGGACGCTACATCAAACTTGGTTCTCTGAACCACGTAACCTACTCATCGTAGTCGGACTCAATGTGATATGACCACTAGGGTCGGAATAACAATCATCTTCTTAGTCATTTACTGAAACGATGGTAACGACATTCTTGAATAAAAACGGAATCAGTTATTGGCTTCTTGGTAACCTTGTGACTTTCCCTGATCCAAGTGTGAGTCCTGTGCTTCCGGTAGTATAGGCCTCTACTACCATTCACACCTACTCATACTCGTCCCAAGTATTGTCTCGCAGTTCTCCAAGTCACCATACAGGAAAATCACATAACAGTTTAACACATCAGATAACAAAATGAGGGCTTTATTATTTCTCGAAATTATTACATAGGTGTTCAAGTTCGCCCTAGACTATGCCTCTAATAGGCTACATCATACGATACTATGGCTACTACATAACTTGATCTTCGGATATGAAGTCCTCATCCTTGATTCCTCGCATGGTTTTCTGCTTCGTTGAGGATCATGTGGAATGCCCTTGGTTTTGGCGGTGCATTTGGTCTTGCTGCTTCGTTTTTTTTGGACAGTCCTTTAAAATATGCCCATTACTTCCACATTCATAGCACTTCTTGCTGTCGAATGTACAATCTCTAGAATAGTGACCGGTCCTACCACACTTATAGCACGTCACTTCTCCATCGCATCTTCCGAAGTGCTTCTTCTTGCACTTCTCACACCACTTGGCTCCATTCCTTCGGTCGTCCAGGTTAGACTTCGAGAACTTTCCCTTATTATCAGGTCTTGAGGATCCTTCAAACTTCCTCTTTTCACCAACTTCAGCTTTCTCCAGACCCTTTTCCCTTATTTGGGTCTCAACATTCTTGGCTGACCAGATGGCAGCTTTCAAAGTGGTTGCTTGTTTGACCATTGGACCAAAGTCCGCTGGTAATCCATTGGCAAACTTGTTGACCTTGGAAAGTTCCATTGGAACTAGGTAAGGAACAAGCTTCATCTTCTCCATAAAACTTGCAGCGTACTCGGGGACACTCATTTTTCCTTTCTTTAGGTTCTGAAACTCGTTGTTGATCTCTAGTAGATCCTGCTCAGAGTAGTACTGCATTTTCAGTTGCTTCAGGAAATCTTCCCAAGACATCTTGCTTGCTTCTCCCTTGGGCATCTTATCTGCCAAAAGCTTCCACCAGCTCAAGACTCCGGTCTTTAGTTGTCTGACCGCAAAGACGGTTTTCTGCTTGTTTCTACAGTCGCAACTCTCAAACACCATCTCCATCTCGGAAATCCAGTCCATAATTTCCACAGGCTTCGGGCTCCCTGAGAGACTTGGTGGTCTTGCACTTAAGAAATTCTTGTACATTCGCCCATCCTTGTCGTTTCTCCTCTCCGGGCCATCCCTTCTTTCACCTTGAGTCCCTACTTGACTCACTTGGCGGCTGTAGTTCCCTTTCTCAGATTGCTCGGGAATTGGCTCGGTCGGCTCCGCATGTATGGTAGGTTCGTTCCTATTTTCGTGGAACATCTATCTCATTTCTTCCCTTTGTTCAGCTAGCATAGGCCGAATCATGGCTTGAACTCCAGCCATGGTGATTGGCTCGGGTACATCTTCTACTACGACAGGTATTTGTTGAATCACCGGGGGTTGATTCCTATTCTCATTTGCATTCACGTTTCCGCTACTGGTCCTTGCCATCTTGATCTATACACCGAATAAGGTGAATCTAGATCTTTATTTAGGATTGACGTTTAAATCATCCTTATCACTCCGAAACATTTACATGCTAGTTCTAATATCGTAGTCGTATGTTTAGAATCCTAAACACATAAGGTTTCCAGATCCGGTCGGCAACAGACAATAGATCCGAATAAATAACAGCATATAAGGCATAAAGAATTTAGCACATAAAAACATAATTCCTAAAATAAGCTAGTGCTCACACCTCACAATCATCGCTTAGCATTCTAAGTTTAAGTCTAGAAATAAATCCATATTCCTAGTTCGCTTAAACTAATGCTCTGATACCAACTGTGACATCCCCATTTTCACGGCCAGAAAAGACCGATTTTGTTTATGCTTTGTAAAAATCAGAGTACTTCTTTTCATAAAAATGTTGCAGAATTTGTTCACAGAAAAATATGATAAATACGTTATCAAAACATTTTCGAAGAAACGTATTTTATTCATTTTAAAACGTTTGGGATGTCATCGTCAATACAGGAACATAAGCATAAACGGAACTTACATTTATTTACACTAGTGATCTACATCTCTTTAATCTCTCAGTGTAATGTCACTTCATATCGACACCTATGATATAAATAAACTTAGTGGGTCAGGTTGGGAAACCTGGTGAGTATATAGGGTTTTCAACCCACAATAATATAATTATTATGTTCAATCATCAAACAATTAACCCAATTACCCATCCCCATTATCTTCTTTATTCCTAAGTACCCTCCCTAAGGATTTATCCTAAGGGTCGTCTCCTACATCATATTTTACCTCTCATCTTCTTACATCGCATCTCCTTATATGTTTGTTCCTAAGGACTTTCCCTAAGGATCATCGCCTACATCGCTTAGACAGTATTGATTCAGGGATTACTCCCTCAATACGTGCCCGCCAAGGGTTAGGGTATCATCGCATGAATACGTAGTTACAATATCGCCTGAACTCATAATTCATAGTAAGGAGGTTAGAGTATCATCGCATGAATACGTAGTTACAACATCGCCTGAACTCATAATTCATCACCTACAGGTTATGAGCCTGCTGGTGTTTCCACGGGGTTGTCTATAATAGTCCGTGGTCGCCATCTATACTCTGGTAGATGACTACATCTCCAAATTGTCGGACAAGGTTGTAGTATCCTACATCACCGATTCATCATCACCTATCTATCCTCACCTAATTATCATCACCTTCCTATCATCACCTATCTCTCATTATTTTATTTCATCACACACCAACTATTTCATCTACCCATGTTTTATCCCAACATATTTGTAGATATAAAATAAATATACAGTTTAAATCATTTAAAACATGTATAAAATCATTCATCCGGTATAGACAACAAGTATTCAGATAATATGCACACATAGCACGTAATTTATGTAAAATACTTCATATCTATGTGTAAGATGAAAGTAACTATGGACTCACTTGATAAGGTGGTGAGTCGGCACTCGGACAACACTTTGTTACTCTTAAAACAATTATCCCGAGACGAAACCTAGTATCATTACAACTAAAGTTTAGTCTAACGCTTGACGAGACTAATTTAATAGTCTAGCTATTATTACTATTATATAAGCGTTAAACAATACTTATATAACCCATAATAATAGCTCAAATACTCCTTATAAGGTCCTAATAACAATATTATATTGAAACATAAGCTATACTAAAGACAGGATAGGTACAGCTCACTTATAGCGGGTTTTCTCGAAAACCGGGCTTCGCTGGGGCAGCGTTCCCGAGCCGAAAGGCTCTTTTCTCGGGACTCCGGGAGCCTCAGGGATTCCTTCGGGTGCTAGGGGGTTTACCTAGACTTTAGGGAGATTAAGCGGAGCTAGAGAGAGAAAGTGGAAGAGGAAAGGTGTGAAAATGAATGGAACCCAACACATCTATTTATAGTGTGAAATCCTGATGGACTCGCCAAGTAGGAGGACCTACTCATCGAGTTGGGGCATGTGGTGGCCTTCTGGTGGTGCCAAGTGTCAGTTTCTGGTGGTGCCACGTCACCCCTATCGTGTATCAGCCTTCAAAATTAGAAAAATCATAACTCTCGCATACGTGCTCCGTTTTTGACGTTCGCTTTTTCAACGCGTAGTTAAAATCAAGATCTACAACTTTCATTTAGACTCCGTCGGCTAATTCTCGACTGATCTTAAATTTAACAGTAGGAGGCGTTTAGATTGTTAAATGACCGCGAAGAATTCGTAACTCCTTCATACGGACTCTGTTTTCGTCTATATTTTTACCGTTGAGTTCCTATCAATGAGATATTCAACTCTTATTTAGGTCGCGTAAGCCAAAAACCGTTCGAACTAAAATTCGAGTTTCGAGTCGTGGACTGCTAAGCCGAATCTTAGAAAAATCATAACTTCCTCATACGATGTCAGATTTGGGCGTTCTTTTTATGGATGTTCTTGGTTTAACGTATACGACAACTTTGGTTTAGATCACTAAGGCTAAAAATTCCTCTATCTTAAATTCACTATTTATGTCTCCCGGTGTATGCCAGTTTTGCCGTAAAACTTCGATGGGCCATAACTTCTTCGTTATAACTCGGATTTCGGCGTTCTTTATATGTACGGAAACCTTATGAAATATTATAAAACTTGGTTAAGATTATTTATTCTAAATAATATTTTGTCAAAAATTCGTTTTCGACCCCTATTGCCTCTATATTGACTAGCCCAAATCTGCGGGCGTTACATCCCCCCATGGTCTTTAGCTGGAAAGCCATGGGTTCCCCCAAATGGTCTTACATCTAAGTATCATGGGCTCCCCCATAGTCTTTACATGAAAATCCATGGGTTCCCCCACATGGTCTTACATCCAAGTGCCATGGGCTCCCCCATGGTCTTCCCTGCAAGTATCACATATATAACTTGCATACCACTTAGCATATCACCAACTATCATACCACATATCACTACATCAACTAGTGTACCACATATCACAAAATGATCAGCCTTTGGTGCCTTCGACCTACTGTTATGGTGAGGAGACTCACCTCTCAAAAAAATGTTGAACTGATGAGATAAGATCAGATAAGTACCTATACGCAGCTCCAACTCAGCTACCTATCATCATCATGTGTATGGTCTTGTCAAAATCCCAAAATACCAAAAAAAATACCCTTAAGGTCAAACTTAGTCAACCGTCAAGGTCAACAGTCCATGTTGACCCTACTCATCGAGTGCATCTAGCAACTCGTAAAGTTCCTCCAGTGTTCAGAAAACCAGGACAAACCCTAGCCAACTCACCAAGTTTTCTCATCAACTCGGCGAAATCACTCAATATCTAGTAGACGGGGAAACCCGATCCAACTCGTCGAGTTTCCAGGGCAACTCGTCGAGTTTTCCCTTTGTTTTCTTATTCAGATGATACATTAATTGCAGGGACTCTAGGGATTAGATCTGAAACCTTAACGTGTCTAGAAGGATAAAGTTTCCAACTTTATCCTCTAGAACCACTCCGAATGCTCTAAAGCCCTTAACAAAGGTTGGAAAGCTCAAAGACTTCGCCATGTGGTTCAACACTCTAGGGATCTGGAATTCCTCATTTCCAGAAGAGGTTCTAATCCTCAAAACGTTCCAAAAATGGAGACTTTATGGACATGCATGTCCAATGCATGTCTTGAAGTCAAAATGTCCAAAGAGGGAAAATATACCCTAAAATCCATGCATGGCATCCATGCTTGACCAAAAGCTTGATCTAGCCCACCATGGGACCATTTTGCCCTGGAGATTCATAAAGTTGCAGACTTTATGAACCCCATGCATGCAATCAACAAGAATGATGGGAAATGAAGAGTAAACTCAATATCTAGTCATACTCTAAGATAAAAATTGAACCTTGAGTGCTTACAATAGTCCACAAGATGGTCAATCTCAAGAGTGAGGGATTTGTTTGCTGGATCTTTTCCTTCTTCTCACTATCTTCTTCTTCTTAAGCTCCAAAAGTCACTATAGCTCACAATACGAGAGAAAATGGAGATTAGGGTTTAGTACTGACGTTCTTAGGGTATGAAGGTTGATGGAAGGTCTGCCTCAAGGTTTTAAGGAGATTATATATGGTGCAAACCCTAAAATTTAGGGTTTTCCTTTACATTGCCTACTCGTCGAGTCAGGCCTTCCGACTCATCAAGTAGGTCCTAAATCCCACATCCCACAAATGATCTCTACTCAATGAGATGGAGCTCCCCAACTCGTCGAGTTCCAGTCTAAAACCCTAAAATTATGAAAAGAAATTGATACCTGAAACGAGCGTTACAATAACCTGCAGGATGGTCAAGGTTGAGCATCAGAGGTCGCATGGCAAGCTGCAACCTCTGGAGGTTCCCGTGTGGAAATGGGAGCAGACCTCGATGGATTTCATCACCAAGTTTCCAAAGACAGCAAAGGGTTTTGATGCTATTTGGGTCATTGTGGCTTGATTGACCAAGAGTGCCCACTTCCTGGCGATTCGGGAGAGTTCTTCGGCCGAGAAGTTTGTCGATATGTATATTCGCGTGATTCTTGCTCGCCACGGGGTTTCAATCTCCATTGTTTCAGATCGTGATGTTCGGTTCACCTCTCGTTTTTGACAGAAGTTCCATGAGGAACTGGGCACGAGGTTGCACTTTAGCATAACTTATCATCTGCAGACCGACGGCCAGAGTGAGCGGACGTACAGACCCTTGAGAATATGTTGCGGGCCTGTTTTATTGATTTTGGTGGGAGTTGGGACTCTTACAATACCTCTTGCGGAGTTCTCCTACAACAGCATTTTTCACTCCAACATTGGTGCTCCGCCTTTTGAGCTCTTGTATGGGTAGAGATGTCGTACCCCGATTTACTGGGTCGAGGTTGGTCATAGGGTTATGGGGTGAACCTAGGTGGTCCTTCAGACTATGGAGATGATTCAGCAGATCAGGCAGAGATTGCAGACTGCTCAGAGTCGGCAGAAGAGTTATGTCGACTGGCGCCGATCCGAGTTGGAATTTCAGTTCGACGACATGGTGTTGCTGAAAGTCTCACCTTGGAAATGTGTGATTCGCTTCAAGAAAAGGGGGAAATTGGGTCCCTAATATATTGGGCCATTTCGGATTATTCCCAGTGTAACACCCCGATTCCCAGGTATAAGATTTAAAGCCTTATATACACGCTTATGGACTTACTCGACGAGTTGGTTGCCACATCTCGTCGTGTAGAGGCGGGTTAGCCCGGGTGGATTATTAGACCTACTCGATGAGTCGGAGGACCCTGTATCGACGAGTAGAGTTGGAAATGAAACCCTAATTTCCAGGGTTCTACGCCCTATTTAAAGGGTCATTAGCCTCCAGCAGCCTTCCTTACCGTCCCCCTTGAGCTCATAAAACCCTACTCGTGATTTTACTCCATTTTATGTGTTAAGAAGCTTGGAAGGTGTATCTGTGGAGAGGACTTGAAGTCTAAGGAGCTTGGAACAAGGGGAAGCTTTTGGATCCAATTTCTACTTCATATTGGCATCATCTGGAGGGTAACAAGACGTTACCTTGACTTCTCTCTAGTTAGATCTCTCCACGCTTAAGTTTAGGGCTATTTCTAGGTTGATTTGGAGTTATTTCGGGTATTGGCCATGATCTGAAGTTGTAACTTCAGATCTGGACTCCTCTAGGTCCCAATTTCGTAAAGCTATCAACTTTATCTCGTATTGACCTCTCACCATGCCCTAAACCTCATTCTAGACTTGGTTTTGGTGTTCTAAGCCTTTAGGACCTTGCATGCACGTAAAGTTTGGAACTTTACATAGAATCTGTGCCTGAGGAAGATGGATCTACGAATTGGAGCTTTGGGGTAGCTTAAAAGCGTCTGAATCGGAAATAGATTGAAAGGAATCGACGAGTTGCATGGTCGACTCGATGTGTTCGATGAAGATTGGCCGTTGTTGGTTTCTGCATGAACTTGACAAGTCAGTGGGACAACTCGACGAGTCAACTAGGGTTTTATGGTTTCTCGAGTTCTGGAAGGACTCGACGAGTCAGTGAATTGCACTCGATGAGTTGGGTCAACATGGACTGTTGACCTTGACCGTTGACTTTGACTTTGACCTACGGTTAACCAGTTTGACTGCTGGGGTATTTTAGTAAATTAGGAATTTATGGAAGTGGTCCTATGATGAATATAGGTACTGGAGTTCGTGGATGTGATTCGAGAGTTTAATCTTAGCACTACAGTTTGACATTTGTGAGGTGAGTTCTCCTCACTATATCAACAGGGTCTAAGGCACCAATGTCGGCCCTTTTTGGATTTGTATCCGGGTTTATTGCATGATATGCTTTATGATTTGTATCCTGGTTATAGGATGGTTTCTATGTTAGTGATCTGTTAGATCGGTGTCCTGGTTATAGGATTACGCTATGTTAGTGATCAGTTAGATCGGTATCCTGGTTATAGGATGGTTGCTATGTTAGTGATCGGTTGGATCGATATCCTGGTTATAGGATGGTTACCACGTTAGTGATCTGTTAGATATGTATGACTATCTGTACATGCTAGTTAGCATATGATATTTATGTGCACATGTTTGTTTGATTAGAGGTTGGGTTGAGGAGGACATGCTTTGTGCTTAGGCCAGCACACCCAGGGAGGACCGGATAGACTACACACCCGGGAGGGCATACTAGTCAGATCGAAGGCCCGACGAGCGGTCGGAATAGGCTGAAGGCCCTGAGAGTTGGTCCAGACGTGCCGAAAGCTCGGAGAGCGGTCCAGATATACTAAAGGCCTGTGAGGCGGTCCAGTCAGGCTGGCGGGTCATTGTGCATGTTGTTTGTTTATATATGATATGATTATGATTGTATGGATTTGGTATTTTGGTGGAAACTCACTAAGCTTCGGGGTTACAGTTGTTGTTTTTGTTTTAGGTACTTCTGATTATTATGGGAAGGCGAATGCGTGATTGTACACCTCCTCATGTTTTATGTATTGATTCTGGGATACTCTGACACTATACCATTTTGAAAACAAGTTTTGTAACAATTATTGGTTTTGAAATGTTTTAAAAAGTTTAAATTTGGCATAATTTTTATGGATGTTACACCTAGGGTTGGCAAGGTTGCTTACATATTGGATCTTCTTGAGGAGCTCAATCAGATTCATAGCACTTTCCATGTTTCGCAGTTGCGAAAGTGCGTATTGGATGAGGATGCAATGATTTCCTTGGATGATATTTAGGTTGATGAGCACTTGAACTATGTTGAGAGGCCAATAGCTATTCTAGAAAGGAAGGTAAAGGTTCTGTGTAGCAAGGAAGTACCTTTGGTAAAGTTACGATGGCAGCACTAGAGGGGCTCTGAGTGGACCTGTGAGCCAGAGGCTGAGATGCGGGAGCATTATCCAGATTTGTTCTCTACAGTAGATTTTGAGGACAAAGTCTAGTTCAAGTGAGGGAGAGTTGAAACACCCCGGTTGTCAAGTATTTTCAAATTCATCCCTTAGTTTTAAATTATGTCATTTTGTTCCTTCGATTGGAAGGAAGTAGCCTTGAGAAGCCATAGTGGCAAGAGTGTATTTTGGAGCTGGATGACAACGCTAAGCATACATGTGGTTACGCTAAGCGTACTAGGGCGTGCCCCAGTACGTTGGGCGTACACATATGTACGCTAGGCATACTCATGTCTGAATGAAACCCTAAATTTTAGGATTTGAGGGGTATTTAAGCATCTTTATGGCTCATTTACCCCCACCCTTTTAGCCTCCAAATCCCTTGAGTCGTTTTTGGCAAACCCTAGTCCTTTAAGAGTGTTTTTGATCTAAAAATGTATTCTTGGTGTGCATAAAGAAGAAGGATTTGCATCAAGGAGCTTAGAAGTTGAAGCAAGCTTGTGGATCTTGGATCATTACCTCCTTGGTAAGCTCCAGAAAGTAAAAAGTCTTCACCTTGATGCTTTGTTTGCTTGGATCTCATTTTGGTAGCTTTATGTTGTTCTTCTTGTCTCAAAAGTCCCATTTCTATGCATGTTTCGTTTTGGAATGTTTGAGTTGTCCTTTCAGACCCTAGGAATGGTCCTAAGCCAGAAAAATGAGGCCCCTTTAGCTAGTTTGGCTCCATGTTTCTTGTAGAAGGTCTTAATGGATTAAGACCTTGCATTAAGGACTTTGTGGACGTGAAAAGTCATAAAGTTGGGAAATTTATGACCCTATTATGTCTCTGGATCTTGGGTCTGAAGTATGAGCTCAAGTACTAAAGCCATTAAGCACTTAATGAAGAAGTTGGATCTGCGAGGGTACGCTCTGGTTAGCCACTCAGATGGTGGTTCTCTACGAAGCCTTGTGTACGTTGAGCGTACCTTCGGAGTATGCCTCACGTAGTCGCATGGGTCAGCGCATGTTGAGTTAACTCGGTTGGGTTGATTTAGTGGATTTATGGACTTTGATCCGTCGACTTTGAGTTTGACCAAGTTTGAATTTTGAGGGTATTTTGAGTATTATTAGGATTTTGATGGAATTGGTCACTTAGTGGATGTAGGCATTGAGTAGAGAGCTGAGATTCGGAGTCGGGCCTTATCAGTTCTGTTCAGCTTGTGAGGTGAGTGTAACGCCCGTAGATCAGGGCTAGTCAATTTAGAGACGATAAGCGTCTAAAAGTGACTTTTTGATAGAAGATTATTTAGAATGAATAATCTTAACTAAGTTGTAGTATATGTTACAAGGATTCCCTACATATAAAGAACACCGAAATCCGACTTATAACGAAAAAGTTATGACATGTCGAAGTTTCGCGACAGAACTGGCATGACGCTGAATGACATAAAAAGTGAATTTACTTTAGAGCGATATTTAGCTTTAGGAATCTGAATGAAAGTCGTAGAGTTCGTTAAACCGAGAGCGTGCATAATAAGAATGCCCAAATATGAATTCGTATGAGGAAGTTATGATTTTTCTAAGTTTCAGCTTAGCAGTATGCAGCCCGAAACTCGAATTCGAGATCGAGTGATTTTTGGTCAAAACAATCTAAACGAGAATCGAATATCCCATTGATAGTAGTGCAACGGTAAAAAGACAGACGAAAACGGACGTGAGATGAAGAAGTTATGAATTTATAATGCAGTTTTCCTGTCCCGGCCTACTAAAATAATATAATACAAATAAAGTCAACAGAGTCTAAAAGAAAGTTGTAGAGCGTAGTCTCACCTACGCGTGGATATAAAGAACATCGGAAACGGAGTTCGTATGAAGAAAATATGAATATCCGAAGTTTTTAAATAATTAATATTTATTATTTAACCTTTAAATCGGATAGTTATCCGAAGGAGTCAGCAATCCGATCCACACTACGCCCAGCGTACAGCGAAACATGACCCGCCTCGCACTCGAGTGCTCCGAAGTACGTAAGTACTGACGATCCGAAGCGTACGCCCCGCGTAGCTGAGCATTACGCCCAGAGTAATGCGAGGCTTCAGCCCCTATATAAAGGATGCGAGGGCAGCCGACCTTTTTGCTCCTTTTCTCTTCTCTCTCTCTCTCTCTCTCTCTCCTGTTTTACCTCGTTCTTTGTGCTAGAATTATCACGAATCCCCGGTATTATTCCCGAGAACCGAAGCAAGTCCCGAAGCCCCGAAGATCCCGAGAAGTAAAATTCCCGAGTCGAAGCTCTGCTCGCGAGGAGCCCGGTTTTGTGAAGATCTTCCAAATCTACCGAAGAATACTACTTCTACAAGCCGTAGTGCTATCTGATCATCTTCTGATCAAGTGAGTGTGTGGTTACGTTCTTCTAACACATAAATATGAAGTATTTGCTATGAAATGCATGTTGTGTGTTTGTATACTATTGTTTATTTGAGATAAGTGTGGAATGGATGTTTGATATGGTTTTAAATGAGTTAAACTGTATATGTATTTTATATCTACTAATATGTTGGGTAGAATATGGGTAGATAAGATAGTTGGTATGTGATAAAATGATGAGGTATGCAAGATGATTAAGAATAATATTGGTAGATGCACCAATTAGAGAATTTCATAATACTAGCAGATGCGCTTAAGAATAATATTGGTAGATGCACCATTTAGAGAATGTCATAATACTAGCAGATGCGCTTAAGAATAATATTGGTAGATGCACCAAATAAAGAATGTCATAATACTAGCAGATGCGCTTGTAGGATAATGTCGGCCGATACGCCTAAAAGAGAATGTCATAAATCTGGCAGTCGCGCCTCATAGTGTATGACGTAATCCTGGCAGAGGCGCTTAAAGGATGATGTTGGTAGACGTGCCTTATGTTGCAATAGATTTGGTGCCAATTCCTTAGGTCAATCCTTAGGAATGAATGAATGGCGGGTAGTTGAATTCTTAAGGTAAAATCCTAAGAAATAAAGAAGATAATGGGAATGGGTAATTGGGTTGATTGTTTGATGGTTGAATATAATAATTATATTATCGTGGTCGAAATCCCTATATGCTCACCAGGCCCCCAAGACTGACCCTCTCAGTTTTCTTTGTATCATAGGTATTCATACGAAGACATATTTCACTGAGAGATTAAAGGAGATGTAAATCATTAGTGTAAATAATTGTAAGTTCTGTTTATGCTTATGTGTCTGTATTGAAACATGACATCCCGAGATTTTGTTATACAATGAAAATTCATTTCTTAAAGAAATGCTTTGATAAATTCTTATCATATTTTTGTTTTGGGAACAAATTCCGCAACCGTTTTCTTTAAACGATTACTCTGATTTTAAAAACAAAGCATAAACAAATCGGTCTTTTCTGGCCATGAAATTGGGGATGTCACAGTTGGTATCAGAGCATTAGTTTAAGCGAACTAGGAATTTGTAGGATTTCTAGACTTAAACTTAGAATGCTAAGTGATGATCGTGAGATGAGTGTCTACAATATTTTAGACACGAACACTAGTATATTTTAGGAAAGATGCCTAAAATGCTTTTATGTGCTAAATGTTATATGTTTGACATGTATGGAATTGTTTGTTCGGATCTATGGCTTGTTGCCGACCGGATCTGGAAACCTTATGTGTTTAGGATTCTAAGCGTACGACTACGGTATTAGAACTAGCATGTAAACGTCTCGTAGTGATAAGGAGATTTATACGTCTATCGTAAATAAAACTTTCTTATCTTAAATTCTCGCCCGGTACACCGAACGTTTGCTTGGAAGTACAAAACGTTATGGTGAAGACTCGTAGAGAATTGTGTAAATGGAGGAAATGAAAGGCTTATGATAGTGAATGACACCTATCGGAAGATATCGTAAGAGTGGTATCTTGCCTTTAGAATATGTCTGATAAAATACAGAATGTTTAGAGGAGTACGGTACGTTTGAAGTACACCTTCGATTGGCAGGATGATGGAACGGTTGGTGTAATTCTTGAAGTTGTCCCATCGTCTAGAATTTCCATCACCAATCGAGTTGAAGTGGAATTGATGATTGCAGATTGAGCAATGAAGAAGTCCTAGTAGAGTCTAGGGAAGTTGTTTATGATTATTTGGACACATTCGTATGTGTTAAACTGTTTTGTGATTTTAGGACTTGGGGACTACGAGAGAATACTTGGGACGAGTATGAGTATGTGTGAAAGGTAGTAGATGCATATACTACCGGAAGCACAAGACTCGCACTTGGATCAAGGAAAGTCACAAGGTTACCAAAAAGCTAGTGATTGATTTCGTTTTATTATGGTATGTCATTACCATTGTTTCGGTAATGACTAGTAAGATGGTTGTTATTCCGACCCTAGTGGTTATGTCCAATTGGGGTCCGACTACGGTGAGTATGTTACGTGGCTCGGAGAACCAAGTTCGAAGTAACATCTGAAGTAAGTCAGAAGGTTGAAATTAATGCGATCGATAGTATTGCGCTCGTTGTAAAAGAAGTTTGCAGGTAGAAATGCTACATGCTGAAATGTGATTATATCACATTAGAATATGAAGGAAGGTATATTCCATTTTGGAATTTGACTCTAAGAGACTTGAGTCAAAGCGTTGCATCATACGATGAGAGGTCATTAGAACATGACCCATCGATCTGTTACAATAGATAAGGGGAAGTATTTATCCTAAGAAGAAGATGGAGTCCACAATAAGGACTTATTTGGTAACTCGAAGGTTACGATTGAAAGTACAACATAGTACAATAAGCAGATGCAATATTGGGCATCGTCTTCGGTCAAGAGAGCCATAGAGTTAAATACTCTTTTGAGGAAACATAGAAGTTATTCTTATTACCTAGAATGAAGAAATAATGTGTGGAATCATTATGCAAGACCTATTCCGTTGATGATTCCGGGACGTAATCATCCTAAGGGGGAGATAATTGTAACGCTCGTAGATCAGGGCTAGTCATTTTAGAGACGATAAGCGTCCAAAAGTGACTTTTTGATACAAGATTATTTAGAATGAATAATCTTAACTAAGTCGTTGTATATGTTACAAGGATTCCGTACATATAAAGAACGCCGAAATCCGAGTTATAACGAAGAAGTTATGACCCGTCGAAGTTTCGCGACAGAACCGACACAACGCTGAATGACGTAAAAAGTGAATTTACGTTAGAGCGATATTTAGCCTTAGTAATCTAAACTAAAGTCGTATAGCTCGTTAAACCAAGAGCGTGCATAATAAGAATGCCCAAATCTGACTTCGTATGAGGAAGTTATGATTTTTCTAAGTTTCAACTTGGCAGTATGCAGCCCGAAACTCGAATTCGAGATCAAGTGATTGTTGGTCGAAAAAATCTAAATGAGAATCAAATGTCCCATTGATAGTAGTGCAACGGTAAAAATACAGACGAAAACGGACGTCGGATGAAGAAGTTATGAATTTATAACGGAGTTTTCCTGTCCCGACCTACTAAAATAATATAATAAAAATAAAGTAAAAAATTAGCCGACGGAGTCTAAACGAAAGTTGTAGAGCGTAGTCTCACCTACGCGTGGATATAAAGAACGTCGAAAACGGAGTTCGTATGAAGAAGATATGAATTTCTGAAGTTTTTAAATAATTAATATTTATTATTTAATCTTTAAATCGGATAGTTATCCGAAGGAGTCAGCAATCCGATCCACACGATGCCCAGCGTACATCGAAGCATGACCCGCCTCGCACTCGAGTGCTCCGAAGTACGTAAGCATTGACGATCCGAAGCGTACGCCTCGCGTAGCTGAGCATTATGCCCAACGTAATGTGAGGCTTCTGCCCCTATATAAAGGATGCGAGGGCAGCCAACCTTTTTGCTCCTTTTCTGTTCTCTCTCTCTCTCTCTCATTTTACCTCGTTTTTCGTGCCAGAATTATCCCAAAGCCCCAGTATTATTCCCGAGACCCGAAGCAAGTCCCGAAGCCCCGAAGATCCCGAGAAGTAAAATTCCCGAGCCGAAACTCTGCCCGCGAGGAGCCCGGTTTTTGTGAAGATCTTCCAGATCTACCGAAGAATACTACTTCTAGTGTTGTCCGATCATCTTCTGATCAAGTGAGTGTGTGGTTACTTTCTTCTAGCATATAAATATGAAGTATTTGCTATGAAATACATGTTATGTGTTTATATACTATTGTTTATTTGAGATAAATGTGGAATGGATGTTTTATATGGTTTTAATGAGTTAAACTGTATATGTATTTTATATCTACTAATATGTTGGGTAGAACATGGGTAGATGAGACAGTTGGTATGTGATAAAATGACGAGGTAAATGATGAGGTATGCAAGATGATTAAGAATAATATTGGTAGATGCACCAATTAGAGAATTTCAAAATACTAGCAGATGCGCTTAAGAATAATATTGGTAGATGCACCATTTAGAGAATGTCGTAATAATAGAAGATGCGCTTAAGAATAATATTGGTAGATGCACCAAATAGAGAATGTCATAATACTAGCAGATGCGCTTATAGGATAATCCTGCCAGATACGCTTATAGGATAATGTCGGCAGATGCGCCTAAAAGAGAATGTCATAAACCTGGCAGTCGCGCCTCATAGTGCATGACATAATCTTGGCAGAGGCGCTTAAAGGATGATGTTGGTAGATGCACCTTATGTAGCAATATATTTGGTGCCAATTCCTTAGGCCAATTCCTTAAAAGTTTAAATTTTTCATGAATTTAATGGATGTTACAATGAGCTTTAGATTTTTCCTTCATAGCAGCACGGATCTGATGAACGTCGAAAAAGAGGTCATTTATACTATATATAATGTAACATCTTGATTTCCATGTATGAGATTTATTCTTTATAAAGCAAGTTTCCCTTGGAACTCGACAAGTTGATGGCCTCAACTCGATGTGTTAGAAGGTTTGGGGTCGTGCATCTTTCTGGACCAACTCGACGAGTTGATGAGGAAGACCCGACGAGTTGGTGGTTGGATGAGAAAGCCTAAATTTTAGGGTTTGCACCCTATATAACCTCCTTAAGTCCTTAAGGCTGATCTTTTATTTGCCTCCAAACCATATTATCGACTTTAGGAACACTAATCTTCATTCCATCTCATATTATGATTTAGTGTGGCATTTTGGAGAAAAAGAGGGAGAAGATTGAGAGAAGGGGGCAAGGATCTAGCAAGCTAAGCTCACATTTGCAGTTTGGCACTCTTTTTGGACCATTACATTTGAGTCAGGAGCTGAGGTTCGGAGTTAGATCTTATCAGTTCAGCTACTTGTGAGGTGAGTCTTCCTCACTATACTTTCAGGTTAAAGGCACCAAGTCCGGCCCGTTGGATAATAACCGGATATTTGTTGATAGGCTGAGTGGTTTTCTGTGATGTTTCCATCACCGGGTTGGGGGAAGTCCTCATGCAGAGAGGACGGGTGATAGCTTATGCTTCACGACAGCTGAAGCCGCATGCGACAATATATCCCATGCATGATCTTGAGTTAGGGGCGGTGGTTTTTTCCCTCAAGATTTGGAGGCATTACTTTTATGGGGTCCATTGTACTATCGACACGGATCACATGAGTTTGAGGCATATTATGGATAAGCCGAACCTGAACATGAGGCAGCACAGGTGGCTGGATGTATTCAAGGATTATGACTATGAGATCCTTTACCATCCGGGTTAAGCGAATATGGTGGTGGATGCCCTAAGCCGAAATTCGACTGGATCTTCTGTTCCGGTAACATGTATGAGGATATCTGTGGAGTCTCCACTTTTGAGTTTGATTAGGGAGGATCAGACTAAAGGTGTTTGAGAGGAGAATTGGAAGATTAAGAGGATCAGGGGTGAGATTTCCAGATATGTTCCAGACAGTCGTGGTGTGTTGACCAGTTGCGGTCAGGTATGGGTTCTGTGTCTGGTGGGGTCAGACAGATTGTGCGTGATGACGTGCCCTAGCGAGCAATGAAGAATCGCGCCTGGACCCGACAGAAAACGCTCCAAGGCATAACGTGCCCGACCGGATAAACCCAACAGAACTCAGCGGCCCTAAAAGTAGGGCGCCCCTGAAGAAAGGCTCAACCCCGCCTGGGCCACCTTAAGCTCCAAGACAAATACGGTCATGAGACAAGGAATATACTTAGAGAACTACTGCTGCAACCAATCGTTAGCTCTGATAGATTCAGTCGTTCAGGAGCACGATCCACCAATCAGCATCCCCAATCCTGTCGGATCTGACGCCCTTGTCTCGTACGAACTACCAGGGAAATTCAATATAAAAGGCTATCGTCGATGCCTTGGGAAGTAAGTGCTTCTCTACCAGTTTACTCATACCCATCCTTAGAGAACTCCTACTGAATTGACTGTCGGAGCGTTTTCCTAGGAGCTCCTACTGGAGAATGGATGATGGCCTCTTTCTTATTGTGACCTCGCAGGTTCACCGGAGTCACTCGGTATGGAAGGCTTAAAGCAGAGATCAAGGTCACATCATTTGGCGCCATCTGTCGTGTGACGAAAAACAAAACAAAAGCAAACCACCCATCAGAAAAATGGTGTCTGGCGATACAGAAGAAACCAGTGGAACGCCAAACAGCCCCATTCGGTCCATGGCGTCGCTGGAACAAACTCCTCCATCACCTTCTGCGATAATCGTCGGAGAAACATCAAGTGAGCGAGGTTCCGTGGTAGCTGTCGTACCGTCGATCAAACAAGAACAACCAACAAATAAAGGACAATCTCCCTCCACCACTATGCCAACAACGGGTGTCCTAGCACAGATACCTCACCTTCTATCGGTGCCAACCGGTGCGAGAACATCGGTGGCGGGAGACCACAATGTCACACCAACTCTTTTCAAACAATCGTTGACACATTCGGTGACAGCTACACAACCGGTGGTTCTCCAGACGCCACCACCAAACCACACGACCATTGCACAACCAGTGGTTTTCCAAACACCACCACCTTTAAACCAGATGGCGAGTACACAATCGGTGGCTTTCCAGACGCCACCACCAACCCATACGACCGTTGCACAATCCGTGGTGTTCCAAACACCACCAACATTATGCCAGATGGCAGGTGCACAACCAGCGGTTTTCCAGACAACACCACCGGCGAACTAAACGACGGGGATACAATCCACGTATTTCACACCACCGAAAGCGTAGATGACGGGAGAAGCATCATTTGCTCTCCAAATGCCACTGCTAGACCAGCCAGTAAGAAATCAAATAATGGCTTGCCCAATACCCTTATTTCCAACAAATCATCCTTTTCCTCCTACAATTCCATAATACCAGCAGATCACACCTAACAACCTTCACACATAAAGCTTGCCCATACTTCCCACCCAAATGCTTACCTTACCATTTCCACACCAAGCATTCTATGTGCCTAACCCTAGCCACTACTCTCCCTACAACAACACAATCATGCACCCACATGCTATAGCTCAACAATACAACTCACAAGGCGCTCTCGCCATCCCAAACCAAAACTGTCTATCACGGAGTGTAACCTCTCCAATTTCCAAAGAGCTTCTAAACTACGAAATACCAAACACGGCAAAACCGCAACACCTAAAAACCTACAACATAACCACTAACCCTGATAGCCATATTGACACATACGAGTGGACGACGACATCACTCAAGTTGGATGAGCTCTTCTGGTGTACATATTTTCCAACAACCTTGGATGGAAACGCATGAACGTGGTTCAAGACCTTGAGACCGGGAAGCATATACAACTTTAGGCAGTTAAAGTACCTCTTCTTGACAAATTTCATGCAGTTGAGGAAGTACAAAGGAGATTCACACTCGATCATTGGCAACAAACAAAAGGAGGGAGAAACAGTCAGGGAATATTTCACTAGGTTCACCAACGCCACGTTAGATGTTCCAGGCCACGACAAAGGCTTAATAGCTAGCGCCTTCAATTGGGGTCTCTTGCCAGGCCCTCTATCCCAAAAGCTGATAGGAAAGAAGCCACAAACATAGGTAAAGCTAAAGGAGAAGGGGAAGCAATGAAACAAGCATACCTAAATGTCATGACTACACCGACCACAAAACGCCTCATTCCCCCACCTTACTCATAAGCCCAAAGCGGAGGCAGACACTTTGGGCGAGGGAAGCATATGCAGGGGAGTTTTAGACCATTCCCAAGGGAAGAAAGGTGCGGCAGAAGGTCGGACGTCTATGCAAACTCTAACAAGAAATCAGTAAAAGGAATGACAGGACGATTCTGTGAGTACCACAAAAGCAAAACTCACGACACATTAAATTTCTTGGTGCTGAAGAGGGATGGAAGAAAAGCAGCTAAAAGGAAATATCGTCGAAGTGGAACGAAGTCTCCATGCTAAATTCGACACTGAAAATGCCTAAGATACGAGAAGAGAGCGTAGCCAACCCCAAGAAATCCTGATGATATGGTCTAAGCGGGGAAGGAAAAAAAAATGAAAACATGGAAGGTCTCACCAGGTCAATGTATAGGCTCACATTCTCAGTAAAAGATCCATGTCTGAAAGGATGGAGGGCGATGACCCGCTCATAATTTAAGGGTCTATCAAGAATGTGACAATCCACAGGGTATATATCGACACAGATAGCTCGACAGACATCATTTACGAACACTGCTTCCACTTCTTACCCGACAGATGGAAGGAGATTCTCAAGCCTACCATGGGAAGACAGACAGGCTTCACAAGGAACAACTTATGGCCCTTAGGTACGATCCATCTACCTTTCACATTGAACAGTCACAACAAAGGAAAATAGAAGACAACCCTAATAGACTTCGTTATGATAAGGCACCCGGCAGAGCACAATATCATTCTGGGGAGGTTAGCTCTACTTAAATTTGGGGCGGTCCCATCAACAATGCATGGGATTGTGAAATTCAGCACCCCAGCGGGGCCAAGAACAGTCCTGGCCACACCACCAAGGGAGTTACGATGTTACGAGATCATGCAGCCAATGAAAATAGTGTGGGAAAACAAAAAATTGTGCACCGAGCCAGCGAATGACAAAGAAATCATCAACAAAGAATACCCAGATCAACTGGTCAGTGTCGGCAACAACCTTACCCCGTCCACGAGACAGGCATTGATCAACCTCCTGAAAAAATACATACATGTTTTCGCTTGGACTCCCACGGACATGGTGGGAGTAGAAAGGAAAGTCATAGAACAAAAGCTCATGATCAAGCCGGGAATGAAGGAAACCAAGCAGAAGAAAAGGGTTCAAGGAGGTGACCGTAACAAGGAAATCAATGTTGAGGTCGCCAAGCTGACAAAGGCAGGGATTTTGAGAAAAGCGATCTTCCCAACCTGGATTGTCAACCCCGTCATGGTAAGAAAGCATGATGGTTCCTAACGCATGTGCATCGATTATTCTGACCTAAACAAGGCATGTCCCAAAGATTTATACCCTTCCAAAAATCAACCAAAAGGTGGAATCCTTAAAAGGTTTCAAATCAAAGTGCTTCCTGGATGCATACAAATGGTACCATCAGATTCTAATAAGCACAGAGGATGAGGAGAAGACAGCTTTTTACACAGACCATGGGGCTCTCTATCACACCAAAATGTCGTTCAGTTTGAAAAACGCAGGAGCAACTTATCAACGATTAGTCGCCTCCATCTTTGCCAAGCAAATCGGAAGAAATATTGAAGTGTATATCGACGATATGGTCATTAAAATCCCCAATGAGAAGAAGATGCTAGACGACGTGGAGGAAACCTTCAAGCCACTGGAGAAAGTTTGGACGAAGCTGAACCCAAGCAAGTACACCTTCGGTGTGGAGGAAGGGAAATTCCTGGGATACTGTATCACGAGGAATGGAATACAGCCAAGCCCGGCCAAAGTCGATGAATTCATGGAGGCACTATCTCCAAATACCCTAAGGGATGCCCAGGGACTGAACAAGAAGTTGACAACGTTGAGCCGGTTCATTTCCAAATCCGCAGAGAAAGCCTTGCCGCTCTTCAGTACCCCCAAGGGGTGTATTGAATAAAAGCAACTTCCAGTGGATAGCAGCAACAGAACTAGCGCTTTAGCAAATCAAAGCAACCATGCATGAGCTGCCCACGCTACCCAGCCCCATCCTAGGCAAAATCCTACAAGTATACCTCTCAGCCTTAGAGGAGGCCATATCTTCGGTCCTAGTTGTGGAGCGGGAAGGTAGGCAGGCATCGATATACTACGTCGTTCGTGCATTGCAGGGTCTAGAGATCAATTATCCCATTCTTGAAAAGCTAGTGCTCGCGCTCATCTACGCAGTGCGATGCTTGAGGCGCTAATTCCAAACATACCAGATAGAGGTGCTAACAAACTACCCGATCAAAAAAATTCTACTTAAACCAGAGACATTCGGGCGGCTGGAAAAATGGGCAATCAAACTAGGCGAACATGATATCAGCTATCGCCTATGAAACAACATCAAAGGACAAGCATTATCAGACTTCTTGCTCGAAATACCTGGCGAAGCTAAGAGCATGGCTCAGACAAAAAAATCATTGGGATTAGATGAATCCAAAAAAAATTAGAAATGGACCTTGTACACCGATGGAGCAGCTAGTAAGGAGGGGTCAGGGGCATGCGTGATCCTGACCAGTCAGGAAGGGGAAGAAATCACTTATGCCCTTCGTTTCGAATTCCACACTTCCAACAACAAAGCGGAATACGAAGCTTTGCTCGCTGGCCTGCGACTAGCTAAACAAATGGGAGCAGAAGCGATAGTAGCTCTATCGGACTCAATACCAGTTGCCAATCAAGCCAACATGGATTTCTAGGCAAAAGACAAACAAGCGTCAACATGCCCTTAGACGGTCATGAGGAAGCAAATAGAAGAGCGGATGCCCTCAGTAAGCTAGCGTCAACATGCTTTGATCACTTATCCAAAGAGTTCCTTGTGGAGGTGCTAAAAGAAAGGAGCATAGACGAGCGCCAAATAAACTCCCTAGCACCAGCCAGACACACATGGATGACACCACCTATCGAATACTTGCAGCACGGTATTCTACCAGACGGTCATGAGGAAGCCAAAAAAGTGTGAATCAAGGCACTGTCATATGCGATCATAGACGAAATACTATATCGAAAATGATTCATGTCACCATGGTTAAGATGTATAGAGGAAGCCAGAGGCAAGGAAGCGCTCCAGGAGTCACACTCCGGCTTAGTAGGCGCACATGAAGGAGCAAAAGCCTTAACAGTGAAAACACTCCGGATGGGCATCTACTGGTCAACCATATACCAGGATGCATTGGAGCTAACAAGAAAGTGTGTAGAGTGCCAAATGTATTCCCCAATCCAAGGGGACCCTCCAGCGCCTCTAACAAGTATCTCCAGTCCATGGCCTTTCTATCAATAGGGAATAGACATTGTGGGACCATTCCTAGATGCTCCAGGAAAGGTAAAATACCTAGTAGTCGCAATGGACTACTTCACAAAGTGGATAGAAGCTGAGCCACTAATGTGCATATCAGGGGGACAGATGATCAAGTTCATGTGGAAAAATATTGTGACTAGGTTCGGGGTGCCCAAACTGCTTGTCAGTGATAATGGGCTACAATTTGCTTAGAATTTGTTCCGGGATTGGTGCGCTGACAAAGGGTTCAAGCAACAATTTACATCGGTGGTATACCCCCAAGCGAATGGCCAAACAGAAGTATCCAACAGAACGCTAGTGAATGGGATCAAAAAGCGCCTCGGGAGAGCCAAGGGAAACTGGGTCGAAGAGTTGCCAAGTGTACTATGGTCATAAAGGACGGCCCCGAGAGTAAGCACGAAGGAAACCCCTTTCAGCCTAACCTATGGCATGGAAGCAATGGTGCCAATAAAGCTGACAGTGGGATCGATGCGAACAACCCATTTTGAAGAATGAAATAACAACAAGGATCTAAGGGTGAATTTGGATCTCATTGAGGAACGACGTGAGCAATCAAACATTCGACAAACTACTTACAAACATGATGTCGAAAAGTACTACAATCAGAGGGTCAAGGAGAAGGCCTTCAGAGTAGGGGAATATGTTTTAAGGCAAAATAAGGCAAGTCGATCTCAACTACAAGGGAAGCTAGGCCTTGTTTGGTAAGGACCATACAAGGTCATCGAAGCCAACTGCAGTGGTTCATACACGTTGGAAACAATGGAGGGCGGACAAATTCAAAGAACTTAGAATGCAAGAAGCTTAAGGAAGTTCCATTTCTAATGCATCCCCAGGCCCGACCACCCCAAAGACGCCAAAAGCCAAAGACTCAGAGCGCTTAGGCATGAAACTATGTTTCTTTTTTCCTTTTTACTACCAATCAATGTATTATGGGGCCAGGTAGCCTCCTCCCTACTTAAAAAAAAATACTCAGTGTATATGAATAATCCTTCTATTATAATACTCAATGTATTAAAATCAAATACTTAGCATATTCACAAGGCTCATAATAGCCATAGGATCTGAACACTTAGCGTATTCAGAAGGCCCGAAACAAGCCTAAATACCCAGTGTATTTACAAGGATCAGAATAGGCATAGAATCTGAACACTCAGCGTATTCAAAAGGCTCAAAACAAGCCTAAATACTCAGTGTATTTACGATGCTCAGAATAGTCGTAGAATCCGAGCACTTAGTTTATTCAGAAGGCTTGGAACAAGCCTAAATGCTCAGTGTATTTACAAGGCTCAAAACATGCCACAAACAATTAAGTACTTAGCATATTTAAAAATTAAAACACTTAGTGTGCTTACATGGCTCAGAGCTGTACTTGAAGTAGCCTCAAAATCAAAAGGCCCAACAAAGGGTAGTAAGGCTTAAAAGCAAAAGGACACAACCACATAAACATTGTTCCAATTACAAAAGATAGGGATATTACAAACGAGGCATGAGAGGCCACTACCATCAAAACTCTCCAAACACAAGACAAAGAAAACTTCAAAAAAAATTCACACCCCTACGGGGTAGCACAACGGTACAAAGTACCCTAAGAAATAGCGGGCCCAGTGCCACCAACGTCGTTCTCTACCACTACATCATCATTACCACCCCCACCACCGCTTGCATCACGGTCATTTCCATCACTACCAGCACCATCATCATCAGCACCACTACCACCATCTCCTTCAACCAGTACACCTTCGAAAATCGCATCAGCATCCTGCACAAAGTTGCCGCATTCCTTCCATATCCAAATCCCCTAGAACCAAAAGAGATGCATGATCCATGGTAGCAAACACCAACGGGGCCTCGTTAACACTCATAGCAGGGCCGGATCAAGATTCGCTGGCATCAGGATCATAGGAACCAGACTCCACCGAAGCCTTCAGACTGTTGCGGCCAGATTCCTCCCTAGCAATAAACATCGCATGCTTAATTAGACACACAATGCTAGTGCACTCAGGGTGCTCGATCAACTTGTCCATAATGTGAACGATCCCAACACAAAAAAGCCAATCCCGGTCGTGTGGGACAGCCTCCACCTCTACCCGAGCATCCACAATCAACTTATTGTGGTCACCAACATATTGCTCAAGACTTTCGTTCTGAATCATGAGCCCCTATTTGGCTTGGGTCAGGGCATCCAACTACATCTCCAGGATGGATCGAACTTCCTCAACAACAACCTTTTCTGACGCAAGCAGTGTATACCTTTGCTCCACATCATGAACATCATTCTCGAGCTCGACAACCCGATACTTGAGGCTAGCCTCATGTACGCTGCAGCCCGAGTGGACAACCTCCATCTCGTCGTTGAGGAATTGAATCTGGCGAGCACCGGCAACCAGATAGAACATAGCATGAGTAGCAGCATAAGACATATTATGAGATAAAGCGGGGCTACCAATAGTCTACATATCAGAAACAACATAGGGCGGGAATGCATGACGGGCAAATTCCACAACATTAGCACGAACGACAAGCAAGATTCATTCTGAAGATTCCAGTCAGGGACACACACATAGGAACCTGGATCACCCCCAGAAGCTTCTTCTTGGGGAGGGGTCTGATCCAACCAAGCATCTGCAGAACTCCTATGGGGAGACAAACCAGAAGAAGGCTGAGAAACAGGTTGAACATGAACCATGGGCTCTTCGATCGCCTTGTGATCCTACTCAGACTGTTGAATATCGTCCTCAAGGATCACAACAATGGCCTTCGGTGTCGAAGATATCGAGTTCAATATGCGGGGAAAATTATGCCTCGATTGAACTCGCCTCCCAATATTGAAAGCACCGGTGGAGGCCTCAACCATAGCCAAGACGGCCTTTCTCTTGGCAATCACTCGGCGAGCGTCGGAGATAATGCTGAAACATCCCAAAAATACAGTCCAAAATTTTCGTTTTTAAGTCCTTAATTAAACCAGAATTACAAAAAATCATTATCCAAAAGATAAACCTTAATATCTCAAATGTCAAAACAGTATATTAATATCAATCACATGTCAAATAAATCAGAGTAAAATATCCCATGCTAAAAGTTGTGGTGTGTGCCATGCAGTCATCCCGAGCTCTTCCCCTTACTACAAAAAGTACCTGAAACCAAAACTAAAAACCGTAAGCACGAAGCATAGTGAGTCTCCCCAAACTACCACATACCATACACATAATCACATAACAACATACATTGGGCCTCTCCCATTACATCGGGCCCCACCCGGCATCGGGCCGAAGTCCGGTATACATATATCATATCAACAAGCATATATCATAAACACATAATATAAACATATAAACATTCCGTGGGCTTGCCCCGGCATCGGACCGAAGTCCAGGACATATAACACAAAACATATAAGCTAAACATTCCTTGGGCTTTCCCCGACATCAGACCGAAGTCCGGAAAACATAAAAAACACATGCAAGAATCACGAAGACATCAAGCATACAAACGTTCCACGAGCTTGCCCCGACATCAGACCAAAGTCCGGAAACATATAATCTACATCGGGCTAACCCCAGCATCGAACCTAAGTCCGACATATGCTAACATACATAAATAAGCCGACATTGGTGCCTTAGACCTGTTCCTACAGGAGAAGACTCACCTCTCAAGATGGCTGCTGAAATCTCATGTGAGGAATCTTTGATGGCTGCTCTAACGACTCCCCGACTATCATTATCATAATAATCACTTAGTCAAAAACTGGGAATCCTCCTAAGGGTAAAATGACCATTTAACCCCTGGTCAAAGTCAACATTCTGGTCAAAGTCAACATTCTAGGTTGACCCAACTCGCCGAGTTGCTCCATCAACTCGCCAAGTCCTAGAAACCTGAAATTGTGATCTAACTCATCGAGTCACCCCCTGACTCGCCGAGTTCCCTGGCTACTCATAGTCGTGATTTGTCGAATCAACTCATCGAGTCCCTTTACAGACTCGTCAAGTTCTACCTTAAACTATATCGGGACAACATGACTCAACTCGTCGAGTTCCTCTATGGACTCCACGAGTTCCTCTGTCTGTTTGGGCCATCTTAACAGATTAAGCCTCTACTTTCCGGATCCAAAGTCCATACTTCTTCTTCATACTGAAAGTGCCCTCTTAAGGGTAAAGTTTCCAACTTTACCCATCAATAGTCCTTCTTAATGGGTTTAGCTCAAACCCTAGCTCTTCAGGGCATATATCTTTGTCCAAAAGCCATACTACTCCAAACCAAGGCATGAAAACCGAGATCTAGGTCCTAGACACGAAATGAACACGTAAAGTTCCTAACTTTTCTTTCATGCATGACCTTTTAGGGCTAAAAAGGCCATAGCAATCCCTTAAAGCTTGCATGGGGGCTCCAATGGCATAAAGTTTGCACCTTTATGCCTTAACAACCCTTAATGATTCTAGTTCTGAAGGGATCCTAGCTTTGGACATCCATAACCCAAGGATCAAGCTTCTTGGACCCAAAACCCAATAGTGTGGACATAAGGAGATCTAATAAACTAATAGACAAGTTAGAAGCTTGATTACGAGAAAATGAAGGGAATAAGATGTTGCTTCTGGATCTACAATCTTCTCTTGGAGTCCTCTAGCTTCTTCTTCTTCTATAAGCTTCAAATCACACAATATCACTCAAAAATGGCTCACACACTCACACAATGCTCTAGGGTTTCGTGGATAAGGGTTTGGGACTTGGAGGCTGGAAATGAGGCCATAATATGGGTATTAGATGCTTAAATAGGGTGAAAAACCCTGACATTAGGGTTTCACTCTGGCAGACCTACTTGCCAATTTGAGGGCTCTCAACTCATCGAGTAGAATACTTATAACCCCGCGTCAAATCTCGTTTCTACTCGACGAGTCTGGGGCTCCCAAATCGTCGAGTAGCCCTAGAAAAATAAATAAATTATAATTAAATGTGTACCAGGAAGCAGGCGTTACAAATACCATCTTTACTATTGATATGTGTATATTTAGTGTGTATTTAGTATAGTTTTTTATTCATATATTAGCTAACTTATCGCATATTATGGACAAAAGGTACTTAAAAGTGTTAAATTATGTTTTTCAGTCCAAAGATGAAGCTCGGAAGCAAAAGGAAGCAAGAGAAACAGTTAGAAGATTGAGAGTGGAATGAAGAAGGAAAAGCACTAAAAAAAAGCTTCTACTCGTCGCGTCAGATAGTTACTCGACGAGTCCGGTCGAGGAATCAGAAGGATAATGACTCAGGATCCCAGATAGTTATCGCAATACGGAGAATGTGAGAGGGACTCGACGAGTCACCACTTGACTCGACGAGTCGGATAGCTTATTTAAAGATAATTCCACATATCAAAAAGGGAGAATTCTGGGAAGTTTCAGAAGTGCTTAGCTGCGAATAAGAAGCCAGAAGAACCCTCGAAGTCGACCAAGGAAGCTAGAATCCAATTCCGGGAGTAATTAAGGCATAATTTCACCATTCTACTTATTTCTTTTGTTTTGTCAACATGATTAAGCAACTTGAACTTATTTGTTTGCTGTTATTTACCTTAGTTATGAACTAAATTCTTTAAACTTCTATTTGGGGATACAAAATTGGTAATATGGTTTGATTCTTGGTAGGATTAATTCTATGCTGGTTAATTTAGTTATTTTAGCTTGCTAAAGAACCTTGTGTGTGAGTGATAATTGATTTTCTGTTAATAGGGAGATAATTAATTAGCATGAACATCTATTAGTTATCAATCTCATATGCTTAGTGAACACTTTTTGTCATATGTCTAGTGTAGTGAACATGAAACTAGGATTAATAAGAAAATCAAGTAAATTTATGTGCAAGCTTGTGAGATGACCATTAAACAAGAAGTTAATTAAAAGATAAATTAATTAGCTATTGCAAGTCTAACTTAACCCGAATATTATATCTAGTAAATTTAATTGAAATAGACAACTGGCCATTGTTTAAATTGATTTATTTGCTAAGGATTAATGAAGTGAATACGAAACTAATCAATTGAATCGGTAACTAGCCAAAAGAATTAATCCATTGCACTTTTACCTTGAAATCAACCATAGGATCAATTAAGTTGAACTAAATAGAAGTACTTCTCCGTTATTGAATCTAGTCAAAGTCGTTATTTTCTAGCTTAAATTAGTAATAGCTAGTAAGTTTCTAGTCTTGTAAAACTAGAGAACAACCCCTGCTTTTTTAATTAACCTAGATTAAATAATTTTTTAGTTTAATTTGCTGTTCCCTGTGTTCGATACCCTACTTGCTTGAACTATACCACAATTGATAGGTTCACTGCCTTTTGGTGTGTTATTTGATAATTAAAAGTAGGTTTAAAACTAGTGGGTTTTACACACATCAATTATCCTCACCTATCTCTGCGTGACCAGAACATGCAGCAGAGGAAGGAGCCATGGTCGACATCGGCTGGGGAGCCAAAGGAGACCCTCCGGCAGACGCCGACCAACCTTCCGCTACCGGCGATACAGAAGTGGCAGCAGTTATGGCAAGCCAATCTGCCCAACGAGGAGGAGGAAGAGTCTCGACCAGATCAGTCTCTTGATGTTCCAACTTTGCCTGATAATGTTTGCGTAAGACCTCGTCCATGGATAACGAGGACTCCACACCTGTTCAAGCAAGCAGCGAGTCAGGAATGCAAATAACAAAGTAAACTCATTACCCCCCCTCCCCTCTCAAAGGGGGGGGGGAGAAAGGAGAAAGAGAACAGCAGGACTACTTACCATCAACAACAGTAAAGCAGATGTGCATCTTTCCCCGACGCCACCAAGAGGGACTCATCCCTGCACCAGTAAGCAACGCCTCAGAGTAATCTTCAGGAGCAACTTGGATGACCTTTAAGAGATCAGCAACGGCCTGATTATGGGGAAACAACTTAGGGGCGATGTCAGCAAGAGTGTTTGCCTGATACTGGCCACTGCCAACCAAACTGCGGTTAACCCACAACCATTTATCCTGCCAATTTTTAGGGGTTTTCCCTTCAGGAACCAGGGTATACCCTCCATGCTGGACAGAAAAGGTATACTTATCACCGATGGCACAGAACTTAAAGAAGTACTTGAAGAAGAAGTAGTACAGGAGTAAACCATTAGCCCGACATATCATCTAGAAGGCTACTACCTTGTTCATAGCATTGGGAGTAAGCATCTGAATGCTGCACCCACTCTTCTACAGAACTTCCTCCTGAAAGTCTGAAAGAGGAAGACGCGATCCAGCATGAAGGATCTTCAAGTAGATACCTACTTTGCCCGGTGGAGGAGACAGGATCATCGACTCAGGTGATGGAAACTCAACCCCCTCTACTGGTGAAAGGGCATAAGCATCCTCGAGAAGCTTAAAATCGGCCTCAGACGGAGCAAAACCAGATTGAGCATCCATGAGGACGAAGAAGAAAAGATGGGAAAAGATGGCATGGAAAAGAGATGATATGTAACCTTATAAAGGATAGGAAAAGGCGGGATATTCGAAATCCCTAGCATAATGATGTAACTGACTGCCATAATGGCCAGTCACTTCGCCATAAAAACCGAAGCGACAGTTGAATCAAGAACTGACGCGTGTACTAAGCAGTTGAGTCCAGAACATCATAGCTAGCATAGCAACACTATGACTACTGGACTAGGGGACTTGATGGCGTGCCCTAGCAAGCACGGAAGAGATGCAACCGGCCCCGACAGAAAACGCTCCAAGGCATAGCGTGCCCGTCCGCCTTCCGCTCGAAGACAAATACAACAGTCAAGAGACAAGGCAGATACCCACAACACTACTACCACAACCAATCATTAGCTCTAACAGATTTAGGATCACAATCCACCAATCAGCATCCGCGATCCTGTCGGGTCTGACGTCCTTGTCCCATACGGACTACCAGGGGAATTCAGTATAAAAGCCTATCCTCGATGCCTTGGGAAGTAAGTGATTCTCTACCAGTTTACTCATACCCAACCCTAGAGAACTCCCACTGACTTGACCGTCGGAGCGTTTTCCCCGAAGCTCCTCCCAGAGAACGGCTGACGGCCTCTTTCTTTTTGTGACCTCATAGGTTCACCGAAGTCACTTGGTCCGGAGGGCTTAGAGCAGAGATCAAGGTCACATCAGTGCTGGAGGAGGCTCATAAGTCTCGCTTTTCTATCCATCCGGGGCCACCAAGATGTATCGGGATCTGAGGTTGAGTTATTGGTGATCGTGCATGAAGAAGGGGATCGCCTGGTACATCGAGAGGTGCTTGACCTACAGGATGGTCAAGGTGGAGCATCAAAGAACACATGGAAAGTTCCAGCCTCTGGAGGTTCCCATGTGGAAATGGGAGCAAATTTTGATGGATTTCATCACCACCTTGCGGAAGACAGCAAAGGGTTTTGATGTTATTTGGGTCATCATGGACCGATTAACCAAGAGTGCCCACTTTCTGGAAATTCGAGAGAGCATGTCGGCCGAGAAGTTGGCCGATGTGTATATTCGCGAGACCGTTGCTCACCATGGGGTAGAATATGTCTCAAGGGTTCCGTACATATAAAGAACGCCAAAATCTGAGTTATAACGAAGAAGTTATGGCCCGTCGTAGTTTTACGGCAAAACTAGCACGGCACCAGGAGACGTAAATAGTGAACTTACGATGGAGGACTTTTTAGCCTTAGTGATATAAACCAAAGTTTTAGTATATGTTAAATCGAGAACATACAAAAAAAAGAACGCCCAAATCTGACTTCGTATGAGAAAGTTATGATTTTTCTAAGATTTGGCATAGCAGTGCATGACCCGAAACTTGAATTTTAGTTCGAGCGGTTTTTGGCTTACGCAACCTTAATGAGAGTTTAAGACAAATACATGAAAGACAAATACAAGTACTGTAACGCCCGTAGATCCAGGCTAGTCAATTTAGAGATAATAGGGGTCGAAAACGACTTTTCGAGAGATGATTATTTAGAATAAATAATCTTAACCAAGCTGTAGAATATGTCTCAAGGGTTCCGTACATATAAAGAACGCCGAAATCCGAGTTATAACGAAGAAGTTATGGCCCGTCGTAGTTTTACGGCAAAACCGGCACGGCACCAGGAGACGTAAATAGTGAACTTACGATGGAGGACTTTTTAGCCTTAGTAATATAAACCAAAGTTTTAGTATATGTTAAACCGAGAACATACAAAAAATGAACGCCCAAATCTGACTTCGTATGAGGAAGTTATGATTTTTCTAAGATTTGGCATAGTAATGCACGACCCAAAACTTGAATTTTAGTTCGAGCGGTTTTTGGCTTACGCAACCTTAATGAGAGTTTAAGATCTCATTAATAGGAACTCAACGGTAAAAAGACAGATGGAAACGGAGTCCGTATGAAGAAGTTACGAATTCTTCGCAATCATTTAACAGTCTAATCTCCTCCTACTGTTAAATTTAAAATCGGTTGAGAATTAGCCAATGGAGTCAAAAGGAAAGTTGTAGATCTTGTTTTTACCTACGCGTGGATATAAAGAACGTCAAAAACGGAGTTCGTATGCGAAAGTTATGAATTTTTAAAGATTGGTTGTTTTACCTGCGTCCGACACCACTTGTCAGCACCAAACTTCGCCTTGGAGCCTACGCAAAACTCACGACGTGAACACCCTTTTTCACGACGTGAATTGGCCCAGACAGCCTATAAATAGAGGCATAAATCACCCCCAAAACTCACACCTTTCATACTCTTTCTCTCCCATTACCCCCAAACCATCTTCCCCTTTCCCTAGCACCTCCTAGGTGCTAGAGGCAAGTCCCGGAGCGCCAGACGGCTCAAAGAAGAAGAGCCTTTCGGCTTGGGAACGCTGCTCCAGCGGAGCCCGGTTTTCTTTAAAACCCGCTGTAAGTGAGCTGCGCCTACACTATTTTTAAAATAGCTTTCAAATAATTATAGTAATGTTATTAGGTTCTAAAATAATTATTTGGGCTATTATTATGAGTTATATAGAGTGTTGTTTAATGCTTATATAATAATAATAATAGCTAGACTATTAATTATTCGCAGTTAACGTTAGACTAATCCCTAGTGGTAATGATACTAGGTTTTCTCGGAGGAAATTGTTTTTATATAACGAAGTGCTATCCTAGTGATAAGTCACCACCTTATCGGGTGAGTGCATAGTTACTTTCATCTTATACATAGATATGAAGTATTTTATATAAATTACGTGCTATGTTTGCATATTACCTGAGTACTTGCTGTCTATGTTGGATGAACAATTTTATACACGTTTTAAATGATTTAAACTGTATATGTATTTTATATCTACGAAAATGTTTGGGTAAGACATGGGTAGATGTAATAGATAAAATATGAGTTGGATGATGAGTTGAGAGGTGAAATAGACCGTGAGGTGAGGGTGAGAGGTGGATGAAACATTTCCTTATAAAGGGGTGTGGATACCTTCCTTGTCACAACGCGTTTTAAAGCCGTAAGGGCAGCAGATCCCATAAGAACTCTGCAGTTAAGCGTGCTCGGGCGGGAGTAGTACCAGGATGGGTGACCCCCTGGGAAGTCCTCGTGCCGAGTGGCCCAAAGCGGACAATATTGTGATGCGTGCCAGAGGGGGATGTTACAAATGGTATCAGAGCTAGGGCACGGGTCGATGTGTTCGACGGGGGCGTTGAACCCTATAATGGGGGGTGAAAGTGGGTTAGATCTGATCCCACATCGGCTTGGAAGGAGAACGAAACATTTCCTTATAAAGGGGTGTGGATACCTTCCTTGCCACAACAACGCATTTTAAAGCCGTGAGGGCAGTAGATCCCATAAGAACTCTGCAGTTAAGCGTGCTCGGGCGGGAGTAGTACCAGGATGGGTGACCCCCTGGGAAGTCCTCGTGCCGAGTGGCCCAAAGCGGACAATATTGTGATACGTGCCAGAGGGGGGTGTTACATTATATCACAGGTGTCGATATGAAGTGACATTACACTGAGACATTAAAGAGATGTAGATCACTAGTGTAAATAAATGTAAGTTCTGTTTATGCTTATGTTCCTGTATTGAAAATGACATCCCAAACGTTTTAAAATGAATAAAATACGTTTCTTCGAAAATGTTTTGATAACGTATTTATCGTATTTTTCTGGGAACAAATTCTGCAACATTTTTATGAATAGAACTACTCTGATTTGTATAAAGCATAAACAAAATCGGTCTTTTCTGTCCGTGAAAATGGGGATGTCACAGTTGGTATCAGAGCATTAGTTTAAGCGAACTAGGAATTTGTAGGAAATTTCTAGACTTAAACTTAGAATGCTAAGCGATGATTGTGAGCTGTGAGCACTAGCTTATGTAGGAAGTATGCCTAATATGCTTTTATGTGCTAAATGATTTATGATGCTTTGTGCTGCTAAATGTATGATCGGATCTATGGTCTGTTGCCGACCAGATCTGGAAACTTTATGTGTTCAGATTTCTAAACGTTTAATTACGGTATTAGAACTGGCATGTAACTTTTCGGAGTGATAGGGAGAATTATACGTCGATCATAAATAAAATCTTCTCTATCTAAATTCTCGTCACTCTACACCGGACATCTAAATTCGATGTGTAGATCGACATGATGAACACTAGAATCGGATTTGGAAGTGGTAACCCGCAGCCCGAACCACCAGTGATTGAGCATGTGCTAGAGGTAGCAACTGTACCTGGGCCAATCACGATGGCCAGAGTACAAGCAATGGTGCGGATAATGTTGGATCAACAGATGGAAGAAACAAGGCGTTTACTTTAACAAAGTAAGGACGAACTTACTGTGCTAGTACGCCAGACACCCGCTCTTGAGGCAACCATCTGGGTTGCTAAGTCTGTCGAAGAAATGATCAACGATAGGATCACCAACAAGGTTGAAGTTGGCAAGAAGAGGAAATTTGAGGGTTCTTCAAGGTCCAACATGAAAAACTTATTTTCACAGTCTGGAGGAGGAAGAGGTGAAGCAAAATGGTGTAATAGGAGATACCCTAAGGAAGTGACCTGCTTCAAATGCGGGAAGATTGGTCATTATGCCCATAAATGCTCAACCAAGGAGGAAGTTTGCCTTAAGTGTAATGGAGAGGGACACTTCAAGCAAGATTGTCCGATGAGAGCAACTACACCAAATGTACTGCTAAAACACTATGACGGATACGATGAGAAGGTGACTTGCTACAAATATGGAAGGACAGGGCATTACGCCAACAAGTGCACATCCAAGAGAAAGGTGTGATACGGATGTAACAAAGAAGGACATTTATCTAGGGACTACCCGAAGAAAAATGAAGTAGCAGGAGCGAATACACCTCCAGAGCTAAGGAGCATCCTTGAAAAAGCAGCTGGCAACGCAAGGAATCAAGAGTAAGGACGGATGACCGAAGATCAAGTTATAAAGTAGTCACGTAGAGAGTACCACGTGGTGTAGCCTATTAGAGGCATAGTCTAGGGTGAACTTGAACACCTATGTAATAGTTTCAAGAAATAATAAATCCTTCGTTTTGTTATCTGGTGTGTTAAACTGTTATGTGATTTTCTTGTATGGTGACTTGGAGACTGCGAGACAATACTTGGGACGAGTATGAGTAGGTGTGAATGGTAGTAGAGGCCTATACTACCGGAAGCATAGGACTCACGCTTGGATCAGGGAAAGTCACAAGGTTACCAAGAAGCCAATAATTGATTCTGATTTATTCAAATATGTCGTTACCATCGTTTCGGTAATGACTAAGAAGATTGTTGTTATCCCGACCCTAGTGGTCATATCACATTGAGTCTGACTACGATGAGTATATTACGTGGTTCTGAGAACCAAGTTCGATGTAACATCTGACTTAAGCCGTAGGATTGAAGTAAAAGATGATCGAAGTAATCGGTAGAGGTATCGCGAAGATTGCTTGTAGCTAGAAATTCTACCTTTTAAGATGTGATTAGAACATGAAGGAAGGTATAGTCTGTTCTGAAATTTGACTCTAAAAGACCTGAGTCCAAGCAATGCATCATACGATGAGAGGTCGTTAGAACATGACCCATCGGTCTATTATGATAATTGAAGTAAGAAACTTATCTCAACTTTGTTAAAGAAGGATCCTCCAATAAAGATCGAGATCGTGACATGAAGATCATGAGATAGAGAGCGGGTCCAAGATCGGGCACCGCCTGCAGTCAGGAAGTCTTAAAGTTAGATACTTGTTCGAAGAAACAACAAAGTTACGATTATTACTTAGGATGAAGAGATAACGTATGGAGTCATCATGTGAGCCCTGTTTCGTTGATGATTGCGGGACGTAATCATCCTAAGGGGGAGATAATTGTAACGCTCGTAGATCCAGGCTAGTCAATTTAGAGATAATAGGGGTCGAAAACGACTTTTCGACAAATGATTATTTAGAATAACTAATCTTAACCAAGCTGTAGAATATGTCTCAAGGGTTCCATACATATAAAGAACGCCGAAATCCGAGTTATAACGAAGAAGTTATGGCCCGTCGTAGTTTTACGGCAAAACCGGCACGGCACCAGGAGACGTAAATAGTGAACTTACGATGGAGGACTTTTTAGCCTTAGTAATATAAACCAAAGTTTTAGTATATGTTAAAACAAGAACATACAAAAAAAGAACGCCCAAATCTGACTTCGTATGAGCAAGTTATGATTTTTCTAAGATTTGGCATAGCAGTGCACGGCCCGAAACTTGAATTTTAGTTCGAGCGGTTTTTGGCTTACGCAACCTTAATGGGAGTTTAAGATCTCATTAATAGGAACTCAACGGTAAAAAGACAGACGGAAATGGAGTCCGTATGAAGGAGTTACGAACTCATTGCGATCATTTAACAGTCTAATCTCCTCCTACTGTTAAATTTAAAATCGGTTGAGAATTAGCCAATGGAGTCAAAAGGAAAGTTGTAGATTTTGTTTTTACCTACGCGTGGATATAAAGAACGTCAAAAACGGAGTTCGTATGCGAAAGTTATGAATTTTTAAAGATTGGTTGTTTTACCTGCGTCCGACACCACTTGTCAGCACCAAACTTCGCCTTGGAGCCTACGCAAAACTCACGACGTGAATTGGCCCAGACAGCCTATAAATAGAGGCATAAATCACCCCCAAAACTCACACCTTTCATACTCTTTCTCTCACATTACCCCCAAACCATCTTCCCCTTTTCCTAGCACCTCCTAGGTGCTAGAGGCGAGTCCCGGAGCGCCAGAAGGCTCAAAGAAGAAGAGCCTTTCGGCTTGGGAACGCTGCTCCAGCGGAGCCCGGTTTTCTTTAAAACCCGCTGTAAGTGAGATACGCTTACACTATTTTTAAAATAGCTTTCAAATAATTATAGTAATGTTATTAGGTCCTTAAAATAATTAATTGGGCTATTATTATGAGTTATATAGAGTGTTGTTTAATGCTTATATAATAATAATAATAGCTAGACTATTAACTATTTGCAGTTAACGTTAGACTAAACCCTAGTGGTAATGATACTAGGTTTTGTCGGAGGAAATTGTTTTGATATAACGAAGTGCTGTCCGAGTGCCAAGTCACCACCTTATCGGATGAGTGCATAGTTACTTTCATCTTACACATAGATATGAAGTATTTTATATAAATTATGTGCTATGTGTGCATATTACCTGAGTACTTGCTGTCTATGCTGGATGAACGATTTTATACACGTTTTTAATGATTTAAACTGTATATGTATTTTATATCTACGAAAATGTTGGGGTAAGACAAGGGTAGATGTAATAGATGAAATATAAGTTGGATGATGAGTTAAGAGGTGAAATAGACCGTGAGGTGAGGGTGAGAGGTGGATGATGTGAGAAGCCTTTTTTCCAAATGATGGCCCCGTCATTCAGCAGAGTATTGATGACAACCATGGACTATTCTAGACAGTCCAGTGGAACACTAGCAGGCTCGCAACCTGTAGGTGTTGTGAACGATGTGTTCACCGGTGTACTCTAAAAAACCCATTGATATGTATTGCGAGTGTACTCTCGAAAACGATACTGTCAATAAAACCCTGGCAGATGCGCCTAAAGGACTCTACTGGCATAAGCGCCTAATAGAGAACCTCGTAACCCCGACAAATGCGCCTAAAAGGACTATTCTGGTAGATGCGCCCCATAGAGAATGTCACAATTTTGGCAGCTGCGCCTAAGTGACAGAACTAGTAGTTGTGCTTGACAGATGTGTCATTTACAACGATGGAATTCATACCTATTCCTTAGGATACTCCTTAGGAATGAATGAACAAGAAATAACTGATTCTTAGGATAGATCCTTAAGAATAAAGAAGATAATGGGGATGGGTAATTGGGTTAACTGTTTGATGATTAAACATAATAATTATATTATTATGGGTTGAAAACCCTATGTACTCACCAGGTTTCCCAACCTGACTCACTCAGTTTATTTATATCACAAGTGTCGATATGAAGTGACATTACACTGAGAGATTAAAGGGATGTAGATCACTAGTGTAAATAAATGTAAGTTCCGTTTATGCTTATGTTCCTGTATTGACAATGACATCCCAAACGTTTTAAAATGAATAAAATACGTTTCTTCGAAAATGTTTTGATAACGTATTTATCGTATTTTTCTGGGAACAAATTCCGCAACATTTTTATGCAAAGAAGTACTCTGATTTGTATAAAGCATAAACAAAATCAGTCTTTTCTGGCCGTGAAAATGGGGATGTCACAAGTACTATTTAAAGACCATAAAAATAACAATTCTGAAAATGGACATCCCCCATTTCGGAATTGGAACAATACAAAATTACGTAAAAAATTTATTTTACACAACACAAAATAAGACTTAACACATGGACATTGCAATCCAAAATACATCTTTTCTTTGTTTGTGGAATGTAGCACCTGGTTCTTGGTATGTATTCCGTTATTAAATCTTTGTTTATTTGTGCATTTTAGCCTTTGACTCGGCGATTCGAAGGATTGACTCGCTGAGTAGAAGTGGGATGACGCGCGGGGTTTGAGCTACGGACTCGGCGAGTCGGGTCCCGGACTCGGCAAGTAGCTGTTGTTTTGACAAAAACCTTAATCCAGGGTTTGCACCCTATTTAAACGACCTTATGTAGCCTCCTTTCCCCCTTTATGCTCCCAAACACTCCTCATAGCAAACCCTAGCTGTTTTTGAGTAGATCTAAGGCTTTTTGAGTGATTCTTGTGAGTTTTGATCTCAAGGAAGAAGGAAGAGCATAGAAGGATCAAGAGGGGACTGAAGGATTCAAGTTTGGTTCATCATTTTACAATCTTTGGAAGGTATAAAGTCTGAACCTTGCTCATTCATTTGTTAGATCCCTCTTTGAGGTGATTTAGGGCTTTTATAAGCCATTTTTGGTGGCCAACCATGTTTGCAAACATGGTTGGGGGTTTGGGCTTATGTATCATGTCATTTTACGAGCCACAAGTCAGATCTAGGTTGCTTTTTGCACCAAGGAAGGCCCCATGCAACAAAAGAACCATTTTAGAGCCTTTTAAGCTCTAATGTCCCATGCATGCATGTAAAGTTTGTAACTTTACGTGCTACATCGAGTTTAGGGGCCTGGATCTATCATATGGTTAAGTGTTGTACATCATAAATCGAAGTTCTTAGTAAGGAATATGATAGACTCGGCGAGTCCAACGGGTTTTGGTCCCATATCAGTGAGGGTCATAAGGACTAGTTGAGTGTGGAAGGGTTTTAGGAGTCTCGGGGAGTGACCCAACGTTATGGACTAAGCAAAGTGTTCTGGGAATTCATGGTACTCGGCGAGTGCATGAACGGACTCGGCGAGTCCAAGGCAATCTTCATGGTACTCGGCGAGTTGTTCATACAACTCGGCGAGTCAAGGACAGAACGTGTTCATAAGATGAAGAGTAACTCGATGATTTGTTCATACAACTCGGCGAGTCAGGGCAGGACATGAGTATCGGTTGATGATGAACTCGACGAGTTGTTCATACAACTCGGCGAGTCGGATGTGGATTCAGTCGGTGTTCTTTTAGAAGGAAAACTCGTCGAGTCATCGCCTAACTCGACGAGTAGAGACGGGTATGAGGTCTGATGGAAGGATAGGGACTCGGCGAGTTGGTGATCCAACTCAGCAAGTTAGGTCAACTGGAAGTTGACTTTGACTTTGACTTGGTCAAGGGGTAAAATGGTCATTTTACCCTAAAGGTAGATGTCAGTTTCTAACTAAGTGTTTTGTGGGAATTATAGTCGGAGGATTTCCGAAGCAGTAGCGGCATCGGTTATAGGATTCCCACACAGTTCAATAGCTACGAGGTGAGTTACCTTCCAGTAGCGGTGGGTCTATGGCCACAATGCCGGCCCACCAGTAGGGTTTGTATGTTAGATGATTGTCTTTGTGATATCATCTAGGTTTGCTACTACTTGATATGTTATATGCTAGCATGATATGTTGTATGTGATAGTAGTAGAGTTCGGTTGTTAGGACCGAAGGGTAGTCAGACACCCCAGATACGTCTGACAGTATGTGATGATATGTTTGCATGCTGGCTTATATGTTATATGCAATAGAGGTAGTAGGAGGGGACCAGTCCCCGAGGTTCGGTTGTTAGGACCGATGGGTAGTCAGCACCCCAGAATGGCTCGACACGGGTAGGTTAGCGCCCCAGAATGGCTTGACACAGGAAGGACGACACCCCAGAATGGCTGCATGGGTAGGTCGGCACCCCAGAATGGCCATACAGGTAGGTCGGTACCCCAGAATGGCCGTACCGGGCAGGTCGGGCACCCCAGAAATGCTTGGCAGTATGTATGTGATATGATTGTATGGTATGTGGTACGATGGGGGAACTCACTAAGCTTCGTGCTTACAGTTTTCAGTTTTTGTTTCAGGTACCTCTTCAGCGAAGGGGAAGGAGCCGGCGTGGTAGCGGCACATCATACACACACTTTGGTTTTCCGCATTATGATATATTCTGGGATTGTACTCTGACATTATTACTATTTTCATGTTTTGGGTATTTAGACACGAGATATGCATATTGAAATGATATGATCGTATGACGTTTTACTACAAATGTTTTACAAACTACTTAATTTAAATGAAATTTGCAGACTTGAAATGTGGGTCATTACAAGTTGGTATCAGAGCCCTGGTTTGAGGGATTCGGACACACCTTCGGGGGCGTCTGGACTCAAACCGAGGGATTAAAAGATTTTATAAGAAAGTGGTTTTCTAAAGAATAAAACAGAAGAGTTTTTTTAGAAAGAACAAGTGTGTGATGTGCGCGACCGGCTGAGCTCAAGTAAGTACTCCCCAAAGTACCCATACAAGTTTATGTTACGTTATCAGTTTCAGTAGAACAGCATGCTAGAATAGGGCTAAGGATCTAGGTGTGATGCCTTATGTGCCTGCTTTATATGCTCCAGCTTATGAGAGTTGAATGCTAGTTTTGAGTAGACATCAGTAGGATAGCCTGTTTTGGTTATGCCTGATAGTATAAGCTTAGCATTGTATACTAGTACAGTTCCTGTTATGAGGATAGAGTTGCTTGAGATTGTTTCCTTTTGTCCGAATGTTGTTTGCTTTGTGCTTCGTGGGCCTTGAGTGATAGGAGTTAGCTGTTAGGTGAATACGTTAAAGTCACATGTGATCAGGGTTAAATAATATAAGAGTGTTGGATTTGACCCTATGGCATAGCTCTTGTTTGAGTCCTAACCGTTGTAGGGATGAGTCCCTTACTCGAAGGATTATCCGAGCCTCATTGCATGTGATTGTATTCAGGTAATGGATAATTGGCATTACAAAGAGACCTTCAGCAGCTAAGGACCGGTTTGGGTGGAGTCAGAGGTTTCCTAGGGTAAGCCTAGGATAAGAGTAACAGAGATCAGCAGTGGTAAAAGGGATCTGGTGGAGTCAAGGCAGTCCTTGAGGAAGGTACAAATATATGTGGAAGGTAGTATGGGCTCGTACTACTGAAAGCAGAGGATCCGTACCCGACTTGAGGAAGACTAAGACAAGACCGGGGAACTTGTAATAGATGTGATCCCTTTAGATATATCAGTATCACTAATAGTTGCCTGTATGTATTGCAGAATGGTGGTACTACGTTAGAGGCCAGCAGTTGGCAGTTCTGGAGAGGGATCGGGTTCGGGATCAGGTTCCGAGCCAGCAGATGAGAGGCTACGCGAGTTCATCGCGTCAGAGATCACCAGAGGCATCCTTGATTCGACCCCCATCATTTTCGGGTCGATCAAGGAAGGGATAGTTAAGCTGATGGAGGACCGCCTCGGGGCGTTCAGGAGTGACATGGCATTTGGCCAGTCAGGATCTCGCACACTGTCCTTTAAGGACTTCAGGGGCAGTGGTGCGTCGGATTTCCATGGGGCGAAGGACCCCATAGCTGCCAAGCGGTGGATTGCAGACATCGAGTCTGCACGGTTGACTAGCTTCTGCCTCGAGGGGTCGAAGGTGAGATATGCAGCAGGATGTTTACGAGACCAAGCTAGAGATTGGTGGGAGTCTGTCGGTGACTCATTCGGAGCCTCGGCTGTTGAGGCTATGACCTGGTCAGACTTTGTGACTAGGTTCAGAGCAGAGTTTGCGCCAGCTGTCGAGCTTCAGCAGCTGGCCAAGGAGTTTTTGGATATGAGGCAGACGACAGAGACTGTGGCGGAGATCACCGCCAAGTTCAGAGAGAGGGCATTGCTGGTGCCCCAGTATGCGGGAGACGAGGATATGAGAAGAACCCACTATCATGACATGTTGCGAGCCGACGTACGGGAGCATGTTAGTTTTTCAGCTTGCCATACCCTAGAGTCTATGATTGCCAGGGCGAGGGAAGGGAGATTGATTTGGAGCATGTTCGTAAGAGGAAAGTAGAGGAGGGGCAGTCGATGGGGGCTTCGGGGAAGAAGCCCAAGGGATCGGATGGTAGGCCGAAAGGCCAGTCAGGACCAGGCCGCTGCAGGAAATGCGGCAGGCCACATGAGGGGGCGTGTAGACTGGGATCGTCAGGCTGCTACAAGTGTGGCAAGACGGGGCATTTCAGCAGGGATTGTACTGCCCTTGCATCAGTTATTCAAACGTCTGAGTTGCCGTGTTTCCACTGCAACCAGAGAGGCCACAAAAAGGCCAATTGCCCCCAGTTGGCAGCAGCATCAGCGCCGGTGAAGGCGCCAGCTCCAGCAACCCTACGGATCACTGATGGCTGGCAGGGCAAGGCAGAGGCTCCAGTGGTGAGGAGCCGGGCACTCCAGTTGACTACCGAGGAGGCACGCGCTGCACCCGATGTGGTGACGGGTATGACTTCTTATTTATGCTATTATGATATGCTGTTATGATTTTGATATTATATGTATGTGCTTTTTTTAGGATCGTTCCATGTGAACGGTATTCCAGTTCAGGTATTGTTTGATTCGGGCGCTACCCGATCGTTTGTTTCTCTTGCGCTCAGCAAGAGATTTTCCGAGTCTTTAGGCATGTTGGATTGCCCTCTAGACGTAGAGATTGCGGATGACCGTTCGGTGCGAGCATCGACGGTGTTCCGGGATTGTGTGCTGAGGTTATTTGAGGAGCGCTATCTAGTGGATCTGGTTCCTATACGTTTGCGGGGGAACAAGGTTATTATCGGTATGGATTGGTTAAGCCCCAATGGGGCAATGATCGACTGTGCGCAGCAGTTGGTGTGGATCAGGACCCCAAGTGGGGGAGAGCTGGTGGTTCAGGGCGAGAAGCCACAACGAGGACCAGCCCTATGTTCAGCGGCGAGAGCTAGGCGTTACCTCCAGCAGGGTTACCCGGGAGGCAGGTAGAGCGACGGTGGGCGAGGTGCCCGTAGTATGAGAGTTCGCGGACGTATTCCACGAGGAGTTGCCTAGGATACCTCCGGAGCGCCAGGTGGAGTTCAGGATCGACCTAGTCCCTGGTACGGCTCCGATAGCCAAGGCAACCTATCAGTTGGCTCCTCCCGAGATGCAGGAGTTGTCTACACAGCTGCAGGAGCTGCTAGACAAGGGATTTATCAGGCCAAGTAGTTCGCCTTGGGGAGCCCCGATTCTATTTGAGAAGAAGAAGGATGGGTCGCATCATATGTGTATAGACTATAGGGAGCTGAATAAGGTAACGGTGAAGAACCGTTACCCACTCCCGAGGATTGATAACCTCTTTGACCAGTTACAGGGATCATCTTGGTTCTCCAAGATTGATACGCGTTCAGGATATCATCAGATGAGGGTCAGGGAGGAGGATATGCAGAAGACTACGTTTCGGACGCGCTATGGCCACTACGAGTTTGTGGTGATGCCCTTCGGGCTCACCAATGCTCCTGCCGCGTTCATGGACCTCATGAACCGCGTTTGTAGACCAATGTTAGACCGGTCAGTGATAGTGTTTATCGATGATATCTTGTTCTATTCCAAGACGCAGAAGGAGCACGAGGAGCACCTGCGGGAGGTGCTGGAGACTTTGAAGAGGGAGAGCTTGTATGCCAAGTTCTCCAAATGTGAGTTTTGGTTGCGCGAGGTGCAGTTTCTTGGGCACCTTGTCAACCAGAACGGGATTTCGGTAGACCCGGCCATGGTGGAGGTCGTGTTGAGATGGGAGGTTCCGAAGTCTCCATTTGAGATTCGGAGTTTCCTGGGATTAGCGTGCTATTATCGGAGATTCATCTAGGATTTCTCCAAGATAGCCGTACCGTTGACCAGGTTAACGAGGAAGGTCGTGGTCTTTCATTGGGGCCTGAGTAGCAGGCAGCGTTCGAGACACTGAGACAGAGATTGTGCGAGGCGCCGGTCTTATCCCTGCCAGAGAGCATGGAGGATTTTGTTGTGTATCGCGATGTGTCCATCTCAGGTTTGGGCGCGGTGTTGATGTAGAGAGGGCATGTCATCGCCTACGCGTCGAGGCAGCTGAAACCTCACGAGGCGAATTACTCGACGCATGACTTGGAGCTGGGGGATGATGTGTTCGCCCTCAAGATTTGGCGTCATTACCTCTATGGGGTTCGTTGTACCATTTGCACGGATCATAATAGTTTGAGGTACCTCATGGATCAGCCGAATCTAAACATGAGGCAGCGTCGGTGGATGAATGTGGTAAAGGATTATGATTGTGAGATCCTTTATCACCCGGGTAAGGCCAATGTGGTGGCCGATGCGCTTAGCCGCAAGGCGGCGCCGATCAGGGGTATCTGTATGAGGATGACAGTAGTGACTCCGTTGTTGGAGCGGATTCGGGAGGCTCAGTAGGAGGCTATGAAGGAGGAACATCGGAAGAGTGAGCGGATTGTGGGGCATGTTTCCTCCTTCGACTATGATAGCCGAGGGTTATAGACTCTTCACCGTAGGGTGTGGTTCCCTTATCATGGAGGCGTGCATCAGGTTTTGATGGAGGAGGCGCACAAATCCCGATTCTCTATTCATCCAGGGGCAACGAAGATGTATAGGGATCTTCGTCTGGACTATTGGTGGCCCTGCATGAAGAGGGATGTGGCATGGTACGTGGAGCGGTGCTTGACCTGCAGGAAGGTCAAGGCTGAGCATCAGAGACCTCACGGCAAGATGCAACCATTGGATATCCCGCTGTGGAAATGGGAGGATATTACGATGGATTTTATCACGAAGCTTCCCAGGACCGCGCGGGGAATGGATTTGATATGGGTCATCGTGGATCGATTGACCAAGAGCGCCCACTTTATCCCGAATCAAGAGAGCATCTCGGCCGAGAAATTGGCCGATATCTATATCAGAGAAGTGGCGGCCCGGCACGGAGTGCCAGTTTCGGTGATTTCAGACAGAGACGTGAGGTTTACTTTCAAGTTTTGGAAGAGGTTTCATTACGAGCTGGGTACTCGTCTGCATTTTAGCACCGCTTTTCACTCGCAGACGGATGGCCAGAGCGAGCGGACCATCCAGACTCTGGAGGATATGCTGCGGGCATGTGTTTTAGATTTCGGAGGTAGTTGGGATACCTACCTCCCTTTGGCGGAGTTCTCGTATAATAACAGCTATCATGCGAGTATCGACCGTCCTCCCTTCGAGATGTGGTATAGGAGGAGGTGCAGGACCCCAATATGTTGGGGCGAGGTTGGCCAGAGAGTCATGGGGAGCACCGAAGTAGTGCTCAAGACGATAGAGAAGATTCAGCAGGTCCGGAGCAGGCTTCAGACTGCTCAGAGTCGGCAGAAAATTACGCCGATAAGCGTCGATCAGACCTGGAATTCCAGGTCGGGGATATGGTTCTCCTGAAGGTGTCACCATGGAAGGGCGTCATCCGATTCAGGAAGCGGGGCAAGTTGGGCCCAAGGTATATCGGACCGTTCAGGGTTGTAGCCCAGGTGGGCAAGGTGGCGTATCGGCTGGATCTGCCAGCCGAACTTAGTCAGATTCACAGCACTTTCCACGTCTCTCAGCTGCGGAAGTGCCTAGTGGAAGATACGGCGGTGGTACCCTTAGAGGACATTCAGGTTGATGGCAGCCTGAATTACATCGAGCGGCCTCTAGCGATCCTTGACCGGGAGTCGAAGGATCTGAGGAACAAAAGTGTAGAACTCGTGAAGGTGCAATGGCAGCACCGGAAGGGGTCGGAGTGGACTTGGGAGCCGGTGAGTGAGATGATGGAGCACTACCCCGAGCTGTTTCAGGATCGAGCGGAAGACTTTGAGGATGAAGTCTAAAATAAGTGGGGGATATTTGTAGCACCCGGTTCTTGGTATGTATTATGTTATTAAATCTTCATTTATTTTTGCATTTTAGCCTTGGACTCGGCGAGTCGAAGGACTGACTCGCCGAGTAGAAGCGGGATGAGGAACGGGGTTTGAGCTGTGGACTCGACGAGTCGGGTCCCGGACTCGGCGAGTAGCCGTTTTTTGGACAAAAACCCTAATCCAGGGGTTTGCACCCTATTTAAACGACCTTATGTAGCCTCCTTTCCCCCTTTATGCTCCCAAACACTCCTCATAGCAAACCCTAGCTGTTTTTGAGTAGATCTAAGGCTTTTTGAGTGATTCTTGTGAGTTTTGATCTCAAGGAAGAAGGAAGAGCATAGAAGAATCAAGAGGGGACTGAAGGATTCAAGTTTGGTTCATCATTTTACAATCTTTGGAAGGTATAAAGTCTGAACCTTGCTCATTCATTTGTTAGATCCCTCTTTGAGGTGATTTAGGGCTTTTATAAGCCATTTTTGGTGGCCAACCATGTTTGCAAACATGGTTGGGGGTTTGGGCTTATGTATCATGTCATTTTACGAGCCACAAGTCAGATCTAGGTTGCTTTTTGCACCAAGGAAGGCCCCATGCAACAAAAGAACCATTAAGCTCTAATGTCCCATGCATGCACGTAAAGTTTGTAACTTTACATGCTAGATCAAGTTTAGGGGCCTGGATCTATCATTTGGTTATGTGTTGTACATCAGAAATCGAAGTTCTTAGTAAGGAATGTGATAGACTCGGCGAGTCCATTCCTGGACTCGGCGAGTCCAAGGGGTTTTGGTCCCATATCAGTGAGGGTCATAAGGACCAGTTGAGTGTGGAAGGGTTTTAGGAGTCGCGGGGAGTCACCCAACGTTCTGGACTAAGCAAAGTGTTCTGGGAATTCATGGTACTCGGCGAGTGCATGAACGGACTCGGCGAGTCCAAGGCAATCTTCATGGTACTCGGCGAGTTGTTCATACAACTCGGCGAGTCAAGGACAGAACGTGTTCATAGTATGAAGAGTAACTCGATGAGTTGTTCATACAACTCGGCGAGTCAGGGCAGGACATGAGTATCGGTTGATGATGAACTCGACGAGTTGTTCATACAACTCGGCGAGTCGGATGTGGATTCAGTCGGTGTTCTTTTAGAAGGAAAACTCGTCGAGTCATCACCTAACTCGCCGAGTAGAGACGGGTATGAGGTCTGATGGAAGGATGGGGACTCGGCGAGTTGGCGAGCCAACTCGGTGAGTCAAGTCAACTGGAAGTTGACTTTGACTCTGACTTGGTCAAGGGGTAAAATGGTCATTTTACCCTAAAGGTATATGTCAGTTTCTAACTAAGTGTTTTGTGGGAATTATAGCCGGAGGATTTCCGGAGCAGCAACGACATCGGTAATAGGATTCCCGCACAGTTCAGCAGCTACGAAGTGAGTTATCTTCTAGTAGCGGTGGGTCTACGGCCACAATGCCGGCCCACTAGTAGGGTTCGTATGTTAGATGATTGTCTTTGTGATATCATCTAGGTTTGCTACTACCTGATATGTTATATGCTAGCATGATATGTTGTATGTGATAGTAGTAGAGTTCGGTTGTTAGGACCGAAGGGTAGTCAGACACCCCAGATATGTCTGACAGTATGTGATGATATGTTTGCATGCTGGCTTGTATGTTATATGCGATAGAGGTAGTAGGTGGGGACCAGTCCCCGAGGTTCGATTGTTAGGACCGATGGGTAGTCAGCACCCCAGAATGGCTCGGCACGGGTAGGCCAGCGCCCCAGAATGGCTTGACTTGGGAAGGACGGCGCCCCAGAATGGTCGTACGGGTAGGTCGGCACCCCAGAATGGCCGTACCGGACAGGTCGGGCACCCCAGAAATGCCTGACAGTATGTATGTGATATGATTGTATGGTATGTGGTACGATGGAGGAACTCACTAAGCTTCGTGCTTACAATTTTCAGTTTTTGTTTCAGGTACCTCTTCAGCGAAGGGGAGGGAGTCGGCGCGGTAGCGGCAGATCATACACACACACTTTGGTTTTCCGCATTATGATATATTCTGGGATTGTACTCTGACATTATTACTATTTTCATGTTTTGGGTATTTAGACACGAGATATGCTTATTGAAATGATATGATCGTATGACGTTTTACTACAAATGTTTTACAAACTACTTAATTTAAATGAAATTTTCGGAAGTGAAATTTGGGTCGTTACATAGAATCATTACAAAATATATGTCATTAGTTGACATATAAAAAGTAGTATTAAAAACAAAAAGTGTCATCAAAGACTTCACAAAAAACAAGCCACACAAATAAAAAGATTGTCACTAAAAATGATCTTATACATGGAAATTTCACCTGGCCCCATGGGGAGCCCGATTCATCAGCCATAATCGAGGACAAGTAGGCATCTCAGAAACGTGTACTAAGCCTATTCGAATAAAACCGAGGAAGAGGTTGGGGCGATCACTTTTCTCTAGCATTAGTGAGTTCTCTTTTGTATGTAACATTCATAAATATTTTAAAATTTTTAAACTTTTAAAATTAACCCAAAACCATCATTGTTTACAAATTGTTTTCAAAATAATTTTCACATTTGAGAAATCCCAAAATCATAAAACAAAATACGAAGAGGTGCACGATCACGTCTTTGCCTTTCCGCGATCTTCTGAAGTACCTGAAACATAATCCAAAACTGTAAACCCAAATTTTAGTGAATTTCCCCAAAATACCGATACACAACAAATAACACAAAATATAATAACAACATGCAATGGGTCCATAGCTTAACAGACTGGATAGTAGGGACCTCTCAAGTTAAATAATAGTCTTTTTAAGTAAGTTATGGACCAAATACGTAACAAAAACAAACAGTAGGGACCAAACGCATAACAAAAACAAATAATAGGGACCTCCGAATTAAAAAAAAAAATAAGTTAAGAACTAAACGTTCAAATTACCAAACCATAAGAATTTACTCAAACAAAAATCTCAAGATGTAAACCTTAGAATGTTGCCATAATCTCCTTTTTTGTACATTTAATCGTTATATATTCTAGCTGAAACATATTTTTATATGATAGTATATATTTATTCAACATACAACATTAAATATGTATTTACATTGTCATATATATAGCATCATTAGATTTCAATTAGAGTGTACGATTTGTGCATTATGGATAATTTTGAAGTATTTACCACATTGATTTTTTTAAGTATATTTTTCGTATTTTATCATCATTACACTGGACTAATTATCTGAAACCATATGTATAAGTTTCAAACATTAAGAAAATAAAATGTCAAAAAGGTGAAAAGGAAACAACGACTACCTTTGAAAATGGGTACTTGATATTTGACTCCTGTTCTTCACTTCAAAATGACGACCATCCGTTGACTTATGTTTTCCGCCGCTCATTTCGTTTTCAATTTCTTTTCTTTTTTCTTTCTAAACAAATTATTATTAATTTTCCATAAATAATATTAAAAAACCCTAAAATCTTGGCCCATATCTCCCCTTTTTCTGTCCATAAAATCCCCCTCCACTCCCTTCTCAAACCTGCAAATCGAAACAGATGGATGCACAGTTTCAGAAGAAGAACGCTTACAACAACACCGCTTCAACTTTCGAGGTAGGAGACGATGGATTTCGCAAAAACATCGACGACGATGGCCGTGAAAAAAGAACAGGTGAGCTGATCTCTTCATGCATATGCCGCCATTAATCTTTCACCCAAAAAGCTTCATATGTATCCACCAAAAATGGTTTTGATTTCAGGAACTTTGGTTACTGCAAGTGCACATATTATAACTGCTGTCATAGGATCTGGAGTTTTGTCTCTGGCATGGGCTATCGCTCAGTTGGGGTGGGTCGCCGGACCCGCCGTCCTCATGGCCTTTTCCCTCATAACTTACTTCACCTCCACCCTCCTCGCCGACTCCTACCGGGCACCTGACCCTGTCTCCGGCAAGCGTAACTACACTTATATGGATGTCGTTCAGGCTAGTCTAGGTACCTACGTATAAACATTATAAGTTTTAATACTATCTTTGTTTTGATACAAACGAGGGGTAAAATGGTCTTTTTAACATGCGTTTCACAGGTGGGAAGAAGGTGCAATTATGTGGAATAGCTCAATATGTTAATCTTGTGGGTGTAACAATCGGATACACAATCACTGCTTCTATCAGTATGGTGTAAGTAAAAATAGAATAATATTTAAGTCAATTATGTAAATAGAATTAAATTTCAAGATAATCTTTGTTTTATATAATATATTTCTATAAATAATTTTGTATTTGTTACAGCGCTGTGAGAAAATCAAACTGTTATCATGATAAGGGACATGAAGCGGATTGTAAATTGTCAAACTATCCATACATGATGATATTTGCAGCAATTCAAATCGTGTTGAGTCAAATTCCGAATTTTCATAAGCTTTCGTGGTTGTCGATAGTTGCTGCTGTTATGTCTTTTGCTTATTCTTCGATTGGACTTGGGTTATCAATAGCAAAAGTTGCAGGTAAATTAAATATATTTGATTATTTATTATATATTACTATATATTTTGTAAATACATAGTATACGAAAATCAGTATATATAAACATTGACTTTTAGTTATAACACAATTAATGTAAAGGTAACTGTTATTATTGAAAATACAAAAAAGAAAAAGAAAAATGAAAAGAGAATTGAATATGATGCTAATTATATAGGCGGAGGACATGTAAGGACAAGCCTAACCGGAGTAGAAGTCGGAGTTGACGTGACCGGAGCTGAGAAGATTTGGAGAACATTTCAAGCCATCGGTGATATTGCATTTGCTTATGCTTATTCTACTGTTCTCATTGAGATTCAGGTAATTTTTTTTATTTATATGTTATTTTTCATAGATTTAATTATACATAACAATTCAATTTTCATGAAAGATAAGAACTTGCATACGGATATTCTTGGTTGCGTGTTTGTTTGACTTAGAATCTTATTTATTTTTATTATATAACAAAAAAAGATGGTAAATAAAACAAAGGTGCAATAATATATAAATAAACAACATAGAATCTCAATTTTGAAATGTTATATATAACAGATTTTTGTTTTTTATTTTTTTGAATAAATGTTACGAAGGAAGTCGTTTGGATAGGGATGTATACGAATTTAGAATGACTTGTAGAATTTATAAGACTTAATGTTTTGACACCGACTTAAGGTTGGAGTTATTATTTTGGATAAGATAAGAATATGATTTTATGTTATAAAAATTATCTTTGCCATAAATAGTCATCTTTTCTCCTGAAGTGTGTACACATAAAATATTGTTGTTGATCAAATAACGAAAGATTGCCGACTTTCTGTATAAATAGTATGCATACGTGACATGTGTACATAAATCAACATCCATATATATGTATGTTTATTTAAAATAAGGAATGGTTTATATATAAAAGTTTTTTTAATATATGGTAATTTATAGTTTTAAATGTTATACAATATAATATTTTAAAACATTAATTATTATTATGAAGAAAAACTATATATTTGAATCCAATCTCATTTAAAATATCATTTTTCATATATCTAAAATAAATAAACTAAGTTGTTATCATATAATAGTTACATGTCAAATAAGCTATTATTTTTTTGCAAAATGCCAAAATGTCTTTAACTATTTTTGAACACAAAAACAATTATATGTTGCAAGATAACTCTCTAGTATGATTGGTTGTTTATTACATAACGTATAAGGAGGTGGAGATAGTGACACGTGTAAATATTATGAAACACATATACATTATAATTATATATATGTAGTTGTTGAGCTGTCTTTGCCTATGATTTTGTTTTGCATCCAATAAATGAGTAATTCATTTGTAACATGTCTTGTTTTTGTTTTCATTATAGAAAAAGAAAAGGAATATATAAAAACTAGACCCCATGCATGTAGCTAGATCGCACATTTTAATGAAGAAAATAATGATGGTAATATGAAGGAATATTCATTAGATGAAAGAAATGAAAACATCGATTATGTTAAGTATTGCAAAATAAACGTTAAACACGATGATAACTTTTTTTTTCGAAATTATTTGATTCGTCTTTACATATCGTATTATCTGGCTGACTTTAGACTATGGCCCATTACATATTGCATGTGTATATTATTCGTTTATGTATGTAACAAGTTTATTATCAAAAATTTTATTAACGATAAAAATGACTAATTTTTCTCTGACATATTTATGTCTTCGTTTGGAATCTTAATAACCATATTTTACTAACATGTAAATATATTTAATAATATTTAATGAAAAAGAAAGTTGAAGGTGGGGCATATCCACGTGTAATTATTCTTGTGTACCAATCAACTATGGACCTCAAAACTAAAATGGGCTAACAACCATCAAATGTGTTTGCAATTGGACCTGTCAAGTTTCAAAGATAAGAGCAAGACCATTGTTTTTCTCTTTAAGAATAGCATACATATATTCTTTTTCTATTTTTCTACTTTTATTTTCTGCCATCCTTTTTCTTTCGTACACTCATCCTTACTATTTTATACTATAATTGTACCTCAGATTTAAAAAAAGAATATATTCGCTTCTTCTATATTTGATAAGATAAGTGAAAAGGAAGGTGAGTGTCCTTGTTTTCGTTAGCAAGAATTTGATGCCTTATTGTCCTTACAATTATATAGTAGAGCTTTAAAGAATATGTTGAATAGAAATGCTTGATTATATATAAATATTTACAATAGTAACAAATAACATAATCATGTAGATTGTAAGAAACAAGAAAACCAAAACATTTTATTTGATATACATATACATGAATGAAATGTATAAATTAAGTGTGTTTGATTCTGAATTTTGTAATTTGTTTTTTTTTTAAATCATTTTGGCTCTTATTTGAGTTTTTATAACGTCTATTTGCCATTATTTCAAGTAAACTAACGACTTTTAGTCCTTAGCTGTTTCTTTCAGTTTTATTTTATCCCAAAAGTATAATTCTAAAGTACCAAAGGCTTTAAAAAACCCTTAAACAAGGACCAAAGTCGTAAGAAAAAAAATTGGGATCAAAATTGTAAATAACATCTATACTTGGGGGCTAAAAATGTAAATTACTCAGAAACAAAACCAAACAAAATCCAAAGTTTGTATCTGTTTTCCTTCCAGTTGGTGTTTTGACTTTTAACGTCAAGTCGTAACCTAAACCTGTAGGACACATTGAAATCGTATCCACCGGAGAACAAGGTGATGAAAAAAGCATCACTCGCCGGAGTTTCAACAACCACCATATTTTACGTCCTCTGCGGCTGCGTAGGCTACGCTGCATTCGGAAACGACGCACCAGGAAACTTCTTAACTGGATTTGGGTTCTACGAACCCTTTTGGCTCATTGACTTTGCCAACGTCTGCATCGCGATCCACCTCATCGGAGCATACCAAGTCTTCTGTCAACCTTTATTTGGTTTCTTCGAGATGAAATGCAGACAACAATGGCCAGATAGCAAGTTCATAACAACAGAACATATTGTAAACGTGCCATTTTGTGGAGAATACTACATCAACATGTTTAGGTTGGTTTGGAGAACAGCGTATGTGATAATGACTGCTGTGATAGCGATGATCTTTCCATTTTTCAATAGCTTCTTAGGGTTGATTGGAGCAGGTTCTTTCTATCCATTGACTGTGTATTTCCCGATAGAGATGTATATTGCGAGGGCTAAGATTCCAAGATTTTCGTTCACATGGGTGTGGTTGAAGATTCTGAGCTGGGTTTGTTTGGTGGTTTCGTTGGTTGCAGCTATTGGATCTGTGCAGGGTTTGTTGACAGATGTCAAGAAGTATAAACCCTTTGAGACAGTTTAATTAGTTGATGTTGGGTTATGGAAATTGTAATAATTAATGTTTTTGCAATTACAAGTGATTGTACAAGAACTTTGAAGAAGATAATTTCAATATAATATAGTTGCTATTAATTAAGAAAAAAAAATGATATGGAATCTAAGCCTAGCTACTCCACACTTCAGATAAAATTACATTTGTAGCCACACTTTGAACATACTTAACATTCAAAACACATTTAATCTTCATTTTTTCCTTGTTAGCTACTTTAATATATAGTTTAATTTCAGCAAGTTGTCCCTTTGTCCATGTCAAACATGGCTTAATTACATGAATTTACCATGAGTGATCTTGACTCCTATGTGTGCTAGTAACTGTTGGTAGCCCAAACAGCCTTAAAAATACACCCCCAAATGTTAAGAGATGTCTGCAATGATATTATATTTTTTGGAATGCGAAGTTCTATTCTGGAATAATATGATATGTTATCAAATGGATTCTTTGTTTATTTAGAAAAATACTTTGTTTATAGAGTACACTGTTGTGTTATACTTTTAAGTAGTAGTAATTTGCGTACAGCCAATCTTGTCCAATCAGTTTGAAATCTGAATTCTGAAACATTATGTTGAATCAGTACAAAAGTACCCGTGAACAATTTGCGAGTGTTGCTGAAAAAATGAGTTTTAGATACAAGGATATTATGGCACATCTACAAGAACTTTCATAATTAGAATCGATTAAGGTGAGTCTGAATTTGAATATTTTTATTATATTAGTAATTTATAATATTCAAATATACATTTTTCTTGCAGAAAAAAGCCACACACATCAAAGTCAAACATGAAAACTAATAAGGAAAATAAAGAGGTTTTTAAACATTAAAATGAAAGCAAATAGAACTTCCAAAGATGCGAGTGAGTCAAACCTAAACAAAGCTATTATTTCAGATTAGCGCAGCATGTAACTTCACGGACAAAACATCTTTTTAAAATGATTAATTTTTTTGAAGCATATGAATGTTTTAAAGAGCTTTATGTTTTCTTATAACAATATTCAATATTCACTACTACACCACCTATACCAATAAGACATGTTTTATTGATATGACGATGTTAGAAATGATTCATGATTGTCAACGTGTGTAAGAACGATTGTTGGTATTAGAAACCTCATTACCATCTTCAACAACCAATAAGCATTTAAAGTTGGTGCTTTATAATATGCAAAAACTACGTATTACAATGTCTGAAGATTTATAAGAGTTTCTCAGCTTAGTGGAAAGAATCAAAGCACACAGGGTAAGTGCAACAGTAAAGGAGCGAGCTGAAATGGATGATACTGAGTTTGAATTAACTGGAAGCTACATGCAATTGTTTGGAGTCCATATAGACACTAATTGTTTGCACCGTATGCAAGTCTCAGATAATCATGAGAATCAAGTATAAAGAAAGAAAATATGATGTGACTTTAAACATTAATATTTAGATTTGTATGGTTTTCATGAATGATAATACTTTTCAATTTTCATTTTCATTAAAGAACCTCAGAGAACGATAAAGTAACCTTCAAGAAGCTAAACATACTTAATTTTCGAGCAACACATTCAAAAATTGTAAAGGATGCATACCTCGTTCACGTTTAATAAAACACCCTCTAATTCTAACAACATCTGCAATACGATCATGTTGTTCTTGAAGTGTATCAATCATTGCATCTGCACGACTAATCCACTTTTCAACATCTTTTAGTTTGAGTTATTCAGTGTGTTCTTTTCCTTTCACATGTGCTGATAGAAAGTATGAGCGGTAAATAAAGACTCATTCCTGAGTCCTTTCAGTTGGTTTCTTTAGTTTGTGTCATCGCTTCAAAAATGTTATCGGTCATCTTAACTAGTAGTGGTTTATTCGGACCTTCATAAACTGATTTAATACTAGGACAATTCTAACAATATTTCTCTTCACAATTCCAAACGCCAAATTTATATGAACTCATTTTTAAATAAATAAGAGTCTAATAGTATTACAACACTTAAATAGTGTCTAAGGTAGTTGGTGGTAAATTGAAAGTGATAGGTGATAAATTAAAGGTGGTAGGTAATAGGTTGTAAAGTGAAGGTGGTAGGTGGAAATGAGTTTCTACTTTTTTGTGGTAGATGATGCATCATTTTCATTCGGCATCTAGTTGTATACACTACAAACGTCAAATAAATATGAACGATATGGTAACATTCTGGCATGTTTAATAATCGGATTGCTTCTATCGTGTGGCCACAAGGGATACCGCAACTCCGTCACTTTCCACATGTACAAGTACAAAGTTGAAGATTTACAAAGACCATTGTTCCTGAAATTTCTTACGTCAAAATTGTGGTGTGACACATTTCTTGTATGCCGTCTTACAAAAAAAAAATATTAGCATTTTTTTCATTCAACAACTAAAGAATATATTATTATATTCACCTTTTTACCTCCAAAGTCACTACGTTGAATATAAATGTGTTGAATCATCTCACGGATACCCTCAATGAGTGTTGTTATCGGTAAATTTTGTTCACCCCTATAAATATGAATGATCGTTAATGTCAAGGAAAAAGCTTTTGCATGTTTTGTGTGATCAGTATTCTCAAGCCAACTACATTCACTAGGTATAGATCCAATTATGTATTGAATTCTACCCAAATATTGTTTAAAACCAAACATTCCATATGATTTGCACGCATGCTAGAACAAATGTTCTATAAATCTACTTCGACCAATTCTAGAACGTGGTGTCCTAGCCTCTTTCCTCAATACATTTCTTCAGCCTCAATAGGAACTAGGACCAAGATTAAATGTTCTTTGTCATGCGCAAATCCAACGTTATAGATATGGTCTGATGATTTCTGTCTATATGAACATGAAGATCACTACTAGCATGCGCAAATCAAACGCTATAGACCGTACCTATGAAGATCACTACTAGCATGTGTCACACCCCAAAACCGGAATGGTAGAAACGTTTTGGGGAGGATGACGTCATGTACAGTATCACAACAATGCATAATAATAAACAAACAACAATATCATCCATTGCATTAATATTATAATTTAATACAAGTGTGTTCTGTGTATAGTTTATAAGACACCAAAAATGAATAATCAAAATAAATACGAGTCTTGAAAGCTTCGTCTTCTCAAAATCTGGTCATCGGTACCTGTCTACTGGTGACCTGAGAATACAAGTTATTTTGAAAGCATAGATCAACATTAAAGCTGGTGAGTTCATAAGTATTTTAGTGTCATTGTTTGTATGTAAGTGTTTGTAAATGTTTGCAAGTGTTTGTAGTAAATGTTTGTATGTCCTAGAAAATCTTATATTTTCTACTTTAACTGAAATGTAGTCTTCTACCAAGACACAATTGTTTTGTATGTTTGTTCCTTTGTAAAAGTGAGTGTTTTTCCAAAGACAGACTATCATTTACCAAAAATATAGTTTACATCAGCGTTTATGTGAGAAGATCACATTGTGAATGTAATGGGAAAATAATAAAGATGTACTTGTAGTATTTGTATATAGCAACTACCGTTGTACTAACTACGTACCTTAAAACAATTGTTTTAATTAAGGTAAAATGTGATATAGTTGTAACCATACTTGATTGACTGATAAAACACGATGTTCGAAGACACCGAAATGGTATGACATTCGTCACCCGTAGACCTGCAGGTCCCACTGTAGCTAGCAGTAAGGTGTAGGATGGTCAATCACGTATAGATCTATACACAAATCCATGCTCTTCCTCCAGGAGACTCTGGTTACAAAACGTGACACAGCAGTAGATTTCCATGCCATGAAGAAGTGGCTCACATTAATGTTATAGTATTCTAGTGTTTGTATAGTATGATCTAGTGTATTGTATGTTCTCTCTGTTCTAGTATATAGTATGTTCTCTTGTATAGTGTAGTGTATGTTCTCTTAGTTTCTCATCATAGTATGTTCTTTCTGTTTCTCATAATAGTAAGTTTGTATTGACTCATGAATGAACTGACTCTTGTATATTTCATTGTACTAGAAATAGTGAGTAGTAAACCTCTAAACTATACCTATTATAGTTTACTAGTAATGTTATTTGAACGACTGAGTATGTTTGTATATGTTTGTACACCTTTGCTACCCAAAGGTGTTGAACTGATTTAGGAACTTTTATATCTATACACATATACATAATATATAACTAAGATTCAAACGACACTCGGACAAATAACCGGATACCCTAAGTCCACAACCAAACAAGGAACATGAAATAAAGTGAGTTATCAGTCCTAAGTCCTTTCAACTTTACTTATATAACTATATCTATATAGACATGATTTTGACAATATATATAAGTTTAAAAGAGTTTAATAAAAATTTTAACATATAAAAGAGTTTTAACCATTTGAAAGGTAACAGATGACTTGATGTCAGTTTATAAAATGTTTTGAAGAGTTTGTTTCATAAATCAGTTGAAGTATAAGAAAATCCATTTGTTTGATAGTTATTAATCACATGTGATTGATATAACAACTATAATGTTATCAACTTGTATCCCCCCCCCCCCCTAAAAGCATTTAAAATCATTTAAAAGGAAAGTTAAGGGGTATGAACTCACATGTAGTGAGTGATACGAATAAAAGATCGATTTAGGATATTAAGTGTCAAGTGAAGCCTCAAGCACAAACGGATCCTAATAAGCATATAATGATACATATATGGATATAAGTAGTGTATATACAACTAATCCTTCAAGGAAACCACCTTAGGGACTAGGAAACACTTGGATTGAAGTGTTTTAATCACAAATGATTGCATCTAAGAGGTTTACGACCACACAATGGAGTTTAAGGCCATTGTGTTTACGGCCTAAGGGGTTTACGGCCCTAGAGTGTACGGTCAATGAGTTTACGGTCGTACACTCATGGGAGGACTTGCAAACGAGGTGTTTTATGGTCTTATCTAGCATCCAACAAGTGCTTTCGATTCTAGGCTCGAATATAAGGGAGTTAAAGGGCCAAAACATCCAACAACACAAGAGTTTACGGCCATGCAAGGGTTTACGGCCGTAAACCCTTGATGTTCATGTATTTTATGATGATCTAAGGCTAGAATCAAGAGTTTAACAAGTATAACTAGGAGATAAAAGATATACTCACGTTTTTTAAGCTTGGGAGGGGGTTCACGGTCCAAGAACTAGTGAGTGTTTTTGGTGAAAGTGTGAATACTTGAAGATTTTGTGATACTTTGTGAATCAATCAGTACATAGTAATAAAGTGATGCAAAACAGTCTGATGATCAAACTGAAAAGAATAGCCTAAGGGTGAAAACATCAATAGATGTTGTTTGTTTTCTTTCATTTCAGGGGATTGTCATAGGTGCTTCTTGTACACGCCAATATGAACTACAAGTTGCTGAAATTGCAGAATTGCTAGAATATGTTGAAATTAAAACTGGTAAAGAGGCTAATCAAATTGGTACTTCAAAGTGTGTCGGAGACACTTGTTGGAGCTCTCATTTTATTTATATTAGTAGTCTTCTTCGGATGTATAATCCAACTTGTACAGTTTTGGAAAACATAAAAAAAGTGAGCTCTAATTATAAAACAAAAGGTGATGTTAGTATTGCATTGAAAAGAATGACATCTTTTGAGTTTGTTTTTATTTTACATGTGATGAAACTAATTTTGGGAATTAATGATATTCTTTTCAAGCTTTACAATAAAAGAAACTAATTGTAACCCTTAGAGATAATGAATGAGGCTCTTGTCTTGATGATGTCATTGAGTTTTGTAAGAAGCATGTATTTATATTCCAGAATTCGAAGATCCTTATTTTGAAGGGAGAAGCAATATGAAGGGAAGTCATATTACTATTAAGCATCATTATCATTTTGATATATTTAATGAAACAATTGATTTTCAGTTACAGGATATTGACACAAGGTTTAATGAAAGAGTTGTATAGCTTTTAGAAATTAGTGTTGCTTTGGATCCGAAAAGGAAATATAAACGCTTCAATTTTGATTCTATTTGCAAACTAGCAAAAAAATATTATTATCTTGATTTCATAAGACAAGAAATTGATGTTTTAATATTTCAGTTGAAGCGCTTTGAAGCTTATGTGAAGCAACATCCATTTTTATGAAAGTTGTCATCTATTGTTGAAGTATGTCAAGGTTTGGTAAAGACCGAAAAACGAGTCGTTACTATCTTGTTGACAGATTGATTCGGCTAGTGATGACCCTTCTTATGTCTACTGAGCGTGCATTTTCCGCCATGAAAATTATGAAGAATAGACTACGCAATAAGATGGATGATTATTTTATTGTTAATAGTTTGGTTCTTTACATCGAGAAGGATATCACTAAGATTTTTAGTTTAAACTCCATTTTAGATAATTTTAATGGTGTAAGAGAGCGTCGTATGCACTTTAAATAAACAATTTACTTTTAAAATGCATAAATTGTTAAATTTTGTTATCATTTGAAGTATTTTACTACGTGTTTATATTTTGTAATTTGTTTAGCCTACCCAAAAACAAAATCTTGTCTGGGCCACTGTTTTTGATGTTGGTGAAACTTGTCAGGTTGGTTCTTTTAAGGCCATGGAAGTACATATAAGGATTAGCAAAACTTTCTTTGTGCTCTCGATTTGATGAACACATGGAGGCTAACAAATAATTCTGAAATCTTGGTTGTAGGTGAAAAAATGATGGAAAACAAAGTATATTTAGTGCAATTATTTTGGAAGACAGTCTAGAAATGTTTAAGAACGGACCTAACTACTCCGGAATGCAGAGCTCCGGAGAAAGTGGTCAGTTTTCATAAAAAGAAATAAAATATATTTTTTGTTAATGAGGTCGTTTATAAAGATTAGTTTTATTAACAAGAAATTAAATATTCTCCTACATTTTATTCTTATCCATCCTTCTATCATATCAAATGTTGACATGTGTCACATTTAATGACATATTCAGTGAAATTAATACTAATCTAATCCACTTGTCAATATGGTAGGAGGATGTGTAGGAATAAAATGTAGGAGAATATTTATTAATACCTTTTATTTTATCCGCAATGGTTACACAATTCGGTTATGGTTAATTATGTCAAATTACATATTTAAGCAAGCTAAAATAGCATTTGGTTTTTAATCTTGTTTTGAAGGTCTTTCCACATAAAAATTCGGTGTCTTTAGGTTGTTGATTAGTTTCTGTTTGGGATTATTAGATTGAATAATATCATTGGGCAAAATTGAAGCACAAAATCTACGAATTTTGAATGGGAGACGATGTTGGATGGTTATGCAGATTGCAGAATGTATACAAGATAAACAAAATCAAAAGCTATGCAATCGGATTGAAGATAAGAAGTGATGATAATACACAAAACAGAACATTTGTCGGCAATTTTGGTTGTCAGGATTCAGGAATAACGTCGAACACGTTGTGTGCAAAAAGTTCACTTGCTTACTTACGTCTCATTTCATAACAGCAACATAATCAAAAGCACTAAACAAAGTATCAACCAGACATTCATTAAAATTTCTTGAAATTTAAAGTAACAAGAAAGAAATCCTACGCAGTAGCAGGTGGTGACGACGTTGATGACGGAGAAGCTTCAACGGCCTGGTCAGTGACGAGAGTCCACTCCGGGGGAAGGTCCGGCAGAGGTGGGTAAACCGCAGGCCCACGGTTTCTGTCCCACGCCGCCGTCTTCTTCGGCCTTGTTTTCCGGTGGTGTGCTGTCGCCTTCTTTTGTGGCCTCGATGAGCATTCTATCATTAACCCTATATTGTCTCCAATTTCACGGCCATACTTGACTTCCGGCGAAGCAACCCTTGTGGCACCGTTGTAGGATGATTGACGGAGAGGAGGGATTGAGGAGGTGGCGGCGATTTGGACGCCGAAGATTGCTGAGACGGACATCGTTTTTTCGACCGTTCGTGGAACTGGCTGACGATCTGAGAGGATTAGTTATGTTATCCGGTTACAGTTATGCAGCGGTGTCGTTTTGTTGAATACTTTCTTGGTTGTTGTTGGGCAGGCTGTTAATGGACCCAAGTCCATAAACCTAGGAATCCTAAACCCCTAGTCCTAGATTGTTATTTATTTATGGGCCTCGCAAACTCATGCTAATACATAGACCTACTTATGTTAAGCATCATTTGGTGGTCGGAACTGAATTAACATTACATAACAAAACCTTTTGAAGTGGTGTTTGCTGGACACAGATAGGAACATGATAGAACTTTGAACAAGTCCCTCATCCAAAATCATATGAATGACTAAGATCTAATTGGTACCTTTTTATTTATTTCAATATAATATATATGAAGAAAGTGTTAAAGTGGAAGATTAATGGTTCCCAAGATAAATCTGCCAAATCCAATCAACAGTATTTGGGTTTTCTTCTTGGTTAGTTTTTTTTATATATATATTGGATATGATAGCCCTTATAATTAACTAGAGTAAGGTTTAAAAAATATAAACAGTCTATAGTCTATATGTATTTTAACAATATTGATGACAATTTGGTAATTGTACCGTTTTTTAATTCATTTTCCTTGTCATACCAAATGCATAACAAACAATTTGTTCAGTCTAGTCAAGTTTTGTTCAGTCCGGTTCAATTTTGTTCTGTTCAACTTATCCCACTGTCAAACACTACCTTAAAGTCAAGCTGAATTGAATATCTATGTCTAAATTTAAGTACTTTGTTCAAAATAAATAATTATTTTACTATATTAATTTTGTAACATCCGGATCTTCGAGATATGAAATTTTAAGTGAAATATGAGTTTTGGGTGGGTCATGACCTAAGGGAAGCATCTTCATGTCATGACATAGTCGCAAGAGATAGGAGTCTCGTTTAAGTGTCACGACGTGACACCTGATCAGGGGCAAACCATAATTTTCGGACTTGGACCCTATTTAAAGGAAGTGAGGGGATAGGTTTTCCTTCACTCTCATCCTCCATCACCTCTTAAGCCCTTGAAGAAAACCCTAATCCTTTTCCTCTATTTTGAGCTCTTTGTACTTTTGGTTGCTTTTGAAGGAAAAAGAAGACCTTGGTAATGTTGTTAGCATGTTGGCAAGATTTGGGACTTCATTTGGGCATCTCTTGACCTTTGTAAGTGTTTCACACCCAAACTGTATTGCTCTAGATTGCTAGATCTAAGCTTTTGTCCCTTTATCTTCAAGTTTGAGCAAGTTGATATGGTGGGATTCCATAAAGTTGGAAACTTTATGGATCCTTGAGGCCCTTTGAGTGTTATATGGTTCATATCTGGAGTTTGTTAGTGTATTGGACCCATGTATGAGATCTTTGGTGACGTTTCTTCATTTTTAACATAGTCTGAGTCTTAGACTCACAATGGGCATGCATGGTTGAAAAGCTTCAATCTTTAGATTTAACTGGACATTAGGAAGCCTTCTCGAAGGATTGGATGGATGGCTTAATGGATTAAGAGTTGAATCCATTAATCTGAGAAAACCTATTTTCACGACGTGACAGCCTCCTTGCCACGAGGTGACGACTACTAGGGATTTCCCAGTTATTGTGGATAGATTTTATCACGACGTGATGACTTGTCCATCACAACGTGACGATATCTTGGGTCGAGATTAAGTTGGCTGAGTTGGATCGTGACCGAGTTTGGAATCGGGTCAAGTGAGTTTCTTATGACATGACCAATTGACCGTGGATTGGTCACAACGTGAGGGTCAGCTGATGATGATGCTGACCGTTGACTTGTTGACCTGGGTCGAATTTTGGTTAAATTGCTAGTTTTAGAGTATAGACTAAGGTTAGACCTTATTTGGTTCTCTGGGTGTGTCGTAGCACATGTTGTGTGACATTAAGATGTAGTTTATATGACTTCGTGAGACAAGTGAGTCTTCTCACTATACTATATACGTTGCTAGATTTTCTTTGTGACTCTTGCATGAAAGACTGTGGTTAGACCACATCACTTCTACGAAAGACTGTGGTAGGATCACAACACTTGGTTGTCTTTGTGATTTCCCTGGAATACCATGGTTGGATTATGGCACAAAGGTTACGAATGCATTGTAATCTGGGAGTAAATGTAAGATTATGGTTTGATCATAGCGTTCATGTAGGGTTGGGCCCAATAATATATATGGTATGTTGTATTTTGGGAAACTCACTAACCTTTGTGCTTACGGTTTTGTGGTTTAAACATTTTCAAGTACTTCCAGTTCCAAAAGGAAGGGTTTGGTTTGACTGCACTACATCCTCCTAATGATTTTCTGCATTGATGATTGTTATTTTACTCTGATGATTGTGATACATTTTACTATGATGAATTTTGGAACAAATATTGTGTGAATTTGATGATTCAAAAATGAAAATTTTTATTAGTGAGTTTGGGATGTTACAAAATTAATTTTTTAATTTACTCATTCTTACAAATTAACTAAAAAACACTTAACATACTATATATATATATATATATATATATATAGACACACACACACACATACAAAGTTAGACACACGCGAAAACACACGGGTTATAAGATAGACAATGAAAGTAGATTGTTAAAATAAAAACAATTCAAAATTCAATACTAAACTACATTGAAGTATGAATGTCAATATATGATCATATTATACATAAATAAATGAAACTTGAATGATTCATATTTTTATTTTGTTTTTTATTTTTTAATAGAATATGGTTAAGATGATTGTAAGATGGTATCATCTAAATAATAAGAAAATTTATTATCTTTATTAATGTAGTGATTAATGATTAAAAATAAAAAAACAAAATATGAATATTGATATTTATATATTTTATACGTATAAAATATGAATATTTTTCTAAGGATGTCACATGACATCATTATAATCATATTCTAGAAAAATGGCATTTGGCACTAAGATTATATATATATATATATATATATATATATATATATATATATATATATATATATATATATATATATATATATATATATATATATATATATATATATATATATATATATATATATATATATATATATATATATATATAAAAGGGCTTTTACATAAAAAGTCTTTAAGTCTATGAATAGACAACCATTTTAGATGTGTTAATACTTAAAGTTTGCCGAAAAGTTTTCAATTTTGCACTTAAGTTTACAAATTTGAAAAATAAAATAATTAAAAAAGAAACTTAATTTATAAATCTTTTATATTTTTAACTTAAGTATGTTTTAAAATTTCACATGTGTAATAACCAGAAAGTTCTAAAACAAACAAGTCTAAATTGTAATAATGTATAAGTGAATTCACATCATAGCATTGATACAATAGAACTTTGAATGTCATTAGGGCATGTTTATATAAGTTCTTATACGAATATATTTTGAAAGTGTACATTGTAACTTTGTTACATTAAATCATCATTAACCATGAGGGTATGTATATGTTATCATGTGTATATAAATTGAAAGCCATGATAATATAGGTTAATATATTTATATATACTAAGTACCATGTTGAAATGGGATAATATGGGTCAACATAAGTCAAAAGGTTAAGTTAATATCCAAATTAAATACCCCACCATTTAGATTTCGGTTTTTGGAATCTATAAACTTTGGGTTTTCGGTTTTTGACACTCCACTAAGGCCGAAATCTCCTTCATAGATCCACCTAGGACCGAAATCACTTCATGGACATACTTTAGGACCGAAAACACATGTCAAGAGGGCCCATTAGGACTGAAATCATCACCTTGTGGATTAGTTAAGGGATTTCGGTCATACTTGGCCGAATTCACCTTCTTTTTGGCCACAATCCCCTCTCAAATCTTAGATATTTATGCAAATTGATAGGATATTTGAGCTCCCAATGTGATAATTACACAAACCAAGGCAAACATCAACTCAAAACCTTATCCTTCCTTTTATATATAATACACGAATTATGTTCATTCTCATTCACAGTTGACACAATTCACTTCTTTTCTCTCTCAGATATCAAACCACTTCCTTTCCAAATTCAAAGATCAAACATCTCCTGGAGCTTATTCTTTAAGCCATTTCCCTTAGGATATCACAGACACAACATCCTCTGCGTTTTCTAAACTCTAAGATTATCATTTATATCCCGTTATCTAACCGCAATCACGCTCGAGGTGAGAGTTGAGGGTGGTCAATTTGTTAAATATAGGCCAAGATACATAGGACAGGATAGCTATTAGTTGATGGTCAAAATGTTTCGGGGTTGAGGGCACTCCATATATCAGCTAAAGGCCAAGATACCCAGTAGTGGACCAGCTTTAAGCTAAAAGCCAACGAAGGACCAACTATAAGTTGAAGTCCACTAATTCTATGTAACATCTAAATTTAAAATTACATTTTATTTAAATTAAATTTTGGTTTTGAGGGGATGCCACGGTGTGGCGATGCATTTTTTGTTGTGGGTCACTACTCACTCGCCACGATGTGGCAGGTATAAGCCACGGTGTGGCCGACACTGAGGCCTTAAACCCTAATTTTCAAGGTTTTCAGCATATTTAAAGGAATGAGAAGGTTGGGGTTAGCTCACCGTCAGCTTCCACCAACCTCTTAAGCTATGAAGAAACCTCAATTCCTTTTACTCTATTTTTGAAGCTTTCTTGAGTGCTTTTGGGAGATTTTGAAGGAAGAAGCAAGAAGGAGTAAGCCAAGGATCAACAAGCAAGTCCCTATCTCCCTTCCAAGCTCGATTTTGGACCCTTGTAAGCGTTCAAGGCTCCACCTTTTTGTTACTAGGTTGTTAGATCTTGAGTTTTGTCCCATTTTCTTCTAGATCTTGATAGATGGGATGGTGGGATTTCATAAAGGTTGTAACTTTATGAATCTTTGGATCATTTGGAGTAATTCATGGTTTGGATCTGAAGTTTGGTTGGTTGTTTGAACCAGACGGCCATAATCCCCATTTGTAACCTAATGTGAGTCCAAGACATGCATTTGACATGCATGTCTAAAAAGCACCAACCTTTAAGTTGGTTTTATTGTTATAAGCTCTTATGGATTGAATGGGTTAAGGACTTAAGGGATTAAGTGCTTCTTGGTTGAGCCTATTGTAACATCCCAAAAATACGATCCAAATTTTTCATTTTTAATTTATAAATAATACCATGATAACCAAAACATCTCATAAAAACATATATGATAGTATCTCAAAACATCATATCAAAGCACTGTATCAAAATCACATGTCCCAATATCAGAGTAAATCATCCCAGGCTAAACGTTGTAGTATGTGCAATGCAGTCATCCCGAGTTCTTCCCCTTACTAGCGGAAGTACCTGAAACCAAAACTGAAAACTATAAGCACGAAGCTTAGTGAGTCTCCCCAAACTGCCACATACCATAAACATATCATATGATCACATAATAGCATAGCTTGGGCCTAACCCACTACACCAGGCCCCTGCCCGGCTGTTGGATAAGGTGTCTAAGTCCATAACTATATTTAGTATGTACTTGACCCGGCTTGGCATGGTCCATTTGGGTTGCATGGCATCGCAACAATTGGATAGATAAAATGAGAAAAGGACACTTATGATTTGTTAATATATTATAAGTTCTAATATATTAATATGAAATCGTATTATTTAATTAGTATTGATCAAGAATTAATTTGGAATTAATTTTGTGATCAAAAGAGACTAATTAAATATATAAGGATTGATTATGTAAATCATTCATTCTTATATAGTGGGCTATTATCCATGATTCAGTAGATTGGGCTAGGTTTCATTGGGTGCTCCATGGATGCTCCATGGAGGGTAAAACCCATGGATCATGGTGGAAATGAAAAGCAATGCACATTAGGGTTTACATGGTGTAACCCTACATGTGACACACTATATAAAGAGCCTAATATGGAGCAAAATTGGCAACTAAGACATAAGGGTGAGGGCTAGCCGAATTTGTGCACAAGTGTACTTCTCTCAAGTTATTCCAAGAGTTTTGGTGTTGTGTGAAGCATTTGAGGCATCACATTTGGGGTGCTAGGCTCACAAGATCTTGAAGGAATCCAAGCAACAAGAAAGGTATGTCATTCTACTAGTTTTTTGTATTACATGTACCCCATATGACATGCTAGTTAGGATGAATCCTTGGAAAATGAATATTTGCATGTATAATAGAGAAAACTTAGATCCAAGGTTTCTAGGGTTGCATGCACACCATAGGAGTGTTAGAATTCTCAAAACCCATCACCGGCATCGAACCATAGTCCGGCATTAGGCCCCGCCCGGCATCGGACCAAAATCTGGCATCAAGCCCCACCCGGTATCGATCAGATCTTGGTATACATAAGCATATCAACAATACATATAACCTAATCATCTAGCATACATATAAACATTCCTCGGGCTTGCCCCAACATCGGACTGAAATCTGAAAACATTCTAACAGACACATGCAAGAATCACAAAGACACCAAGCATACAAACATTCCTCGGGCTTGCCCTGGCATCGGACTGAAGTCTGAAAGCACATAAACCTACATCGGGCACAACCCGGCATCGAGCCCTAGCCCAACATATACTAACATACATAAACGGGCCGGAATTGGTGCCTTCGACCCATTCCTACTGGAGGAAAACTCACCTCATAAAGCTGACTTTGAAATCTCACGATGAGGAATCTCTAACGGCTGCTCCAACGACTCCGCAGCTATCATTATCACAATAACACTTAGTCAAAATTAAATAATCCTTCTTAGGGTAAAATGACCATTTTACCCCTAGTCAAAGCCAACATTCTGGTCAAAGTCAATATTTTGGGTTGACTCAATCCGCCGAGTTGATCCATCAACTCGCCGAGTCTATAAATCAAAAACCCTGGAATCACGATCCAGCTCGTCGAGTCATCCCCCTGACTCACCGAGTTCCCTGGCTACTCATAGTCGCGATTAGGCGATTCAACTCGTTGAGTCATCCTTAGACTCATCGAGTTCAACATTATTCCGAATCAAGACAAACCGACTCAACTCGTCGAGTTCCTCTATGGAATCGACGAGTTCCTCTGTCTGTTTTGGCCATATTAATGGATTAAGCCCCTACACTTCAGATCTAAGCTTCTTGCTTCTCATACACATTGAAATCGTCCTTTTAAGGGTAAAGTTTCCAACTTTACCCGTTAATACCCTCATTTGTTGGGTTTGGCTTAAACCCTAACTCTTTAGGACTTAGATGTTGGTCAACAAGTCATCCATACTCCAAACTAAATCATACAAACAGAGATCTAGGCCTTAGACATCATTTGAACACGTAAATCTTTTTCACTCCATGCATGGCCTTTTGGAGCTTAAAAGGCCAAAAATGACATCATATGGCTTGCATGGGGCTTCAATGGCCATAAAGTTTGCACCTTTATGCCATGAAAGCCCTTACTGATTCCAGATCTGATGGTTCACTAACTTGGGACGTCCATATCCCAAAAATCAAGCTTATTGGACCAAAAACTCAATAAAATATGACAAAGAGATCTAAGAAGCTACTAAGCAAGTGTGAGACTTGATTACCAAAAAAAGATGGGGAAGAAACAAAGCTGCTGGATCTAGTATCTCCTTCTTGAGTCCTCAAGCTTCCCCTTCCTTCAAAAGCTTCAAAACACATTGGGTTTCACTCAAAAAGGTCTCACAAGCTCACACAAGGCTCTAGGGTTTCGTGGCTAGGGTTTTGGGACTTGGAGGCTGTAAATGAGGCTAGCATAAGGTGATTAGGATGCTTAAATAGGGTGCAAAACCCCGAAATTTGTCACACCCCAAAACCAGAACGGCAGAAACGTTCGGGGGCGGAGGACGTCATGTACAGTATCACAACAAAGCATAATAGTAAACAAGCAACAACATCATCCATTGCATTAATAATATAATTTAATACAAGTATGTTCTGTGAAGTTTATAAGACACCAAAAATGTAAATCAAAATAAGAGATGAGTCTTGAACGAGCTCCATCTTCTCAAAACTTGGCATCGGTACCTGTCTACTGATGACCTGAGAATACAAGTTATTTTGAAAGAGTTGATCACCTTTAAAGCTGGTGAGTTCATAAGCATTTTAGTGTCATTGTTTGTATGAAAATGTTTGTAAGTGTTTGATGTATAAGTTTGTAAATGTTTGTAGTAAATGTTTGTATCTCCTAGAAAATCCTATATTTTCTACTAAACGTAGCCTTCTACCAAGGCATCAAATGTTCTGTATGTTTGTTTCTTGTAAAAGTGTGTATTTTCCCAAGTGTGACTATCATTAACCAAAAATATAGTTTTTACATTACCGTTAATGTGAGAAGATCACAATGTGAATGCAATGGGAAAATAATAAAGTACTTTAGTGTTATATTATAGTAACTACTGTGGTACCAACTACCTTAAACCGATTGTTAATTAAGGTATAATGTGATATGATTGTACCATACTATCGACTGAAAACACGACGATGAAAGACGTCGGAAGAAATGACATTTGGCACCTGTAGACTTGCAAGTCCCACTGTAGCGAACAACAAGGTGTAGGATAGTCAATCCAGTATAGATCTAGACACAAATTCACGCTCTCCCTCCAGGAGACTCTGGATACAAAACGAGCCATGGCAGGTGATGCCATGCCCCGAAACCGTGGCTCACATTAATGTTATACTATTCTTGTATATGTATTGTATGTACTAGTGTAATGTATGTTCTCTCTGTCTAGTATGTAGTATGTTCTCTTTGTTTCTCATCATAGTATGTTCTCTATTTGTTTCTCGTTATAGTATGTATTGTATCTCGTTATAGTATTCTATATCTGTTTCTCGTTATAGTATTCTCTATCTATGTCTCGTTATAGTATGTATTGACTCATGTATGAACTGACTCTTTGTATGTTTCATTGTACTAGAAATAGTGAATAGTGACTTCCTAAACTATACCTATTATAGTTTACTAGTAAAGTTGTTTGTATAATTGAGTGTATTGAACTTGAGACAAAAGCTTTTGTCTTATACATATATACATAATATATAACTAAGGATCAAACGACACTCAGGCAAACAACAGAGTACTCTAAGTCCACAACCAAACAAGGAACAGGAAATAAAGTGAGTTATCAGTCCTAAGTCCTTCCAACCTTACTTATATAACTATATATGCATTAGACACGGTTTTGACAATATATAAGTTTAAAAGAGTTTAAAGAAAAGGTTTGGCATGTAAGAACAAGTTTGATAAAGAGTTTAACATGTGAAATAGTTTGATAAACATTTTGAAGTAGTTTGTTTGATAAAATAGCTAAAAGTGTAGCAAATCCATTTGTTTGATAGTTATTAATCACATGTGATTGATATAATAACTATAATGTTTCAACTTGTATCCCCCTCATAAAAGCATTTAAAATCATTTAAAAGGTAGATTAAGGGGGTATGAACTCACCTGTAGTGAGTGATACGGAAGTATGTTTGGAAAAAGTATGTAGAGTGTCAGGTGAAACCTTGAGCACACAAAGATCCTAATAAACATATAATGACAAGTATGTGTATTTGATTAGTGTATAAACAACTAATTATAAGGGATAACACCCTAATAGACTAGGAAACTCTTAGATTGAAGGGATACAATCACATATGATTGCACACTTAGGGTGTATGGCCACCCTAAAGAGTTTACGGTCCAAATGGCATGACCAAGTGAGTTTGCGGTCCAATGGGTTCACGGTCCCATGTCTTTACGGTCCTATGGTTTACGGTCCTATGGTTTACGGTCCAATGGGTTCACAGTCCCATATGTTTACGGTCATAAGGTTTACGATCTGGTGAGTTTACCACCGTAAACTTACATCCTTTTGTGCATAGGATGATTTCCAAGCGTTTCAAAGGGTTCTAAGTTCCATTCTAGGCTTTAGGAGGGTTTAATTAGGGGTGGAAACTCTCAACCCAAACCGTAACCCGACACGAACCCGACACGAAAATAAGCAGGTTAGGGTTGAGATTTCTGACTCGCCAACTCGTTTATTTAATGGGTTGGGTTGGGTTACCTGTTTGGGTTCGCGGGTCAACCCGCCTAATATATTTAATTATCTATTTATTTTAATTTTTAACAATCTAAGATCATATTATACTATTAGTTTCTATTTATCATATCTTCAAATTTTAATTTGGTATTCGTTCGTAATTTCGTATATCATCAGCCATATGTTTGGGCAATGTGGCATTGTGTTGTGGGCTACTGTTGGGCTTGTGTCTCATGATCTCGTCATCCATCTTTAACCTTGACTCCTTGAGTGTTGAATGTTGAGTCCTTGTGCAGCCAACCATTACGTATTTGCGTGCCCTAATAAAAAAATTATTCCTCACCCGCTCCAGTCTCCACATTCACGAACGATTGAACGAAGGATAAAGATTAAGGAGTTAAGGACTGATCTTCGAAGAAAGCAACATCACAAACTCATGATTTAATCACTCATCGGGTCGATCCTCACCCACTCCTCATCCACTCATAGTTGTTCGCACTCACTCTTGTCAGCTTCAACGTTTTCGACCAACCTTCCTTTCTCTCTACGGTAAGTAACAATTTACACTCTACAGTATGTTTGAACAATTGCACTTTTCATGAATGTTTTGATTTTTAGAGTTTTATTTGGATGTTTATGACTTTATGTTTTAATGTTTATGACTTTTAGACTTCATTTTATTTGGAATTTTCAATTTCATCTTAAAATGTGTTGCTTATTAAATGGGTTATACGGGTTGGGTTCGACCCACTGACACGTGAACCCGCCAGCCCATATATTTATACGGGTTAATATGGATTGGGTTGGGTTGATGTTTCCAACCCGCCAACCCGTGACCCGCCAACCCATATATTATATGGGTTGGGTTGAGTTTCTGAATTTCAACCCACCAACCCGTGACCCGCCAACCCGAACCCAACCCAATTGTCAGGTCTAGGTTTAATGTCTCGTTTTCACCCTTAATAAGGGTTTACGGTCTAAGGAGATACACTAGACCGTAAACACGTTTTGTTCATGAAAAATGAATGTTTTCAAGGCCTTAATCAAGTATCCTAACTAGATAACAGTTATAGTAGATAGATACTTACAATTTGGAAGTAAAGAAGGGTGTTTTCGGCCCAAAACGCTAAAGTGTTCTTGATGTTCTTGAGGATCTTGAAGATCTAGACTCAAAAGATGAGATTTGTGGATGAATTCAAGAGTGAATCAATAAGAAGAGATGTATCAACTCCAAAAGGGAAGGAATGACTTAAATTATTTGAAGTTTGGAAGTAAAACCTTAAGATCATTGGGAGAGAAATCGAGTTCTAGGTTTGAAATGGAAGAAATGATCAAAAATGATCATGAACTATATATATATATATATATATATATATATATATATATATATATATATAGGAGGGAGTTTACGGTCACCATGACCGTAAGCTCTAATGTCATGACCGTAAACTCCTTTTGAGGAGGTTTACAGTTTGCTAGATGGTTTGGAACTTTAACTGACAAATCCAAACACTGATTCCTTTGATGCACTAGTCTCGGAATACTCAAAATAGACCCTAAACAGTGCTAAAAGATAGCAACACAAGTCTAACTTTGATAGATTTTAACGTTTATACAAGCTAGAAATTTTGGGTTGTCACAAAATTAGGGTTTCACTCTGGCGGTCACTCGTCGAGTTGAGGCTTCCAAATCATCGAGTAGACTTCAAAACCCGCGTCCAAATCCATTTCATACTTGACAAGTTTGGGCCTCCAACTCATCGAGTTCCTGACTAAAAATGAATAAAATTATAATTTAAAAACATACCAGGAACCCGATGTTACACCTATGCCATGTTTTTGCCTTTTTGGACCTAAGACTTGAGATCTAGACCTCTTGGAGAGTCTTAAGGGATAAAGTTGGAAACTTTATCCATCTCGACAATAAAGATGACCAAATCTGAGCTTTGGAACCTTGGAATCGGAGGGTTCAGCTTAACCCATTAAGATATTTTGAATCCAGTGCCCATAACGTGACCCTAGGTTGCCACGACGTGGCGATTAAGGGTAATCACGTATGTTTTGTCATTTGACGGGCACGATGTGGCGAGCAACTTTCATTGTTGACTTTTTGACCTAAGTTTACTTTTGGTTAAACCCCTAGTTTTGGAAGGTAAACTCACGGTGTACCTTGTATGGTCGTATAGGTGTTGTATAGCATCTGTACTCTCAGTGATAGGAGCGGTAGCAGTTGATCATTGTATGATATGTGAGTATTCTCGCTATACTATTTAGGATGCTATTTGTCTTTGTGATGCTTGCATGGAAGACTTCGGAGGTATCCCGGGGAATTTGTATAAAATACCATGGGGGTAGCCCATGACACTTGGATGTTAGACCATGGGGGTAGCCCACGACACTTGGATGTTATACCATGGGGGTAGCCCATGGAATTCCAAGGAAAGACCACAGGGTAGCCCAAGACATATGGATGCTAGACCATGGGGGTAGCCCAAGACACTTGTATGTAAGACCATGGGGGTAGCCCATGGCAATTTATGTATGGTATGTGGTATTTTTGGGAACTCACTAAGCTTTGTGCCTACGGTTTATGTTTGAAATGTTTTTTGGTACTTCCGGTTCAAAGGGAAGGGCCTGTCATGATCGCAAAACATTCACCCATGTTCCATATTTTATGATTTTGAGATTGTACTCTTATAACTACTTCTACAATGACATACCTTGTTGGGTTTTGGAATGTACGATTAATGTTTTGGTTGATTTAAAAACATAATTTTTTTACTTTGAATTTTTGGGACGTTACATTGTGTGCATTGTATGTGTATTGTGGTATGTGGTAATTTAGAGAGCTCACTAAACATTGTGTTTATAGTTGTGGATTAAATATTTTTTAGATTGTTCGGCGGTGGGAAGGCTCTAGCTCGACCGTGATACATGTGGATCTCCTATGTTTATGTTTTAGACTTCCACTACTTCTAATGTTTTGAAAACAATGATTTCCATATGTTAAGCTTTTGGGGTTTTGGAACTATTGATTCTTCGCCTTTATGGGAAAAGAATATTTTAATTAATCTTTTAAAAAGAGAAGTATGGTTTGAAATTTGTGACATTACAACAAGATTATAATGATGCAGATGACAACGATAATGTAGAAAAATCTGAATAGAATGTGATTTGTTCGATATTTTTTCATATTTGTAGTAATCAATGAAAATATATCATGTTCTATCACTTAATATGAAACCATCTGTAACACTCCAAATTCCAGAGGTGCTATTGAAGGACTTAAAGTTTAAATTAAGGAAAAGGACTCGACAAGTAGGCATGCTTACTCACCGAGTTGGAGCGGGATTTTGTCGCAGGTTAAGTGGCCAACTCTCCGAGTCGGCGGCTTGGACTCGACGAGTTGGTGCTGAAGAGAGAAAACCCTAATCCCGGGGATTGTTCCCTATATAAAGCACATTATAACCCATCCTCAGCCTCTTTGCTACCCTTTTGAGATCCAGAAACCCTAATTTTTGTGTAAGACTTCATTGTTGAGGAGATTGGAGCTTGGAAGAGGAATTTGGTGGAAGGAGCTTGAGGAATTAGAGGCTAGCATCAAGGGGCTTGTGTAGATCTAGGATCTACATCAATTTGGGCACATCTCAGAGGTAAGGAGCCATCATCTTAAGCTATTTCCTTTTTGGTTCATCCTTGGTGGTTGATTTGGAGTTCCTTAGCTTGTTTAAGATCTATTTCGGGTTTGGAGTTTAGATCTGAGGTTGCTACTCCAGATCTAGACTTGTATGGCCTAGAATGTCATAAAGCTCCTGTCTAAGAGTTGTTGGTGAAGCCTCCTAGTCCTTAACCCTAGCCCTTGTGTGTTTTGGGCATATATCTCCTTGGTTTCACGTAAAGTTAGCAACTTTATGTGAGGGTTAGACTGTAGAAGAGTGGATCTATGGATTGGAGCCCCTGCATGGCTCGAAAAGCCACTGTATGGATTGAGAACTAGAGAGACTCGGCGAGTCACATGGGTGTACTCGACGAGTTGTATGAACATGTGCATGGACTCGGAGAGTTGGAAGAACAACTTGGCGAGTCTGTTGAAGATTGCCTTGAACTCGGCGAGTTTGTTCTTGGACTCGACGAGTCTGGTCGTGGAACCCTAACCTCTTCTAGTTAAGCCTCGAATCGGTGAGTCGAGGGGCGACTCTGTGAGTTGAGCAGGATGAGACTCGTTGATCGTTGGACTCGACGAGTCTTGGGGCGACTTGGCGAGTTGAGTCAAGTTATGGGAGTTTCTGAGTATAAGAACTCGATGAGTCGACGGGTTGACTCGGCGAGTAGAGTCAACCAGGAAAGTTGACTTTGACTGAGGACCTTGACTTTGACCAAGAGTTAACCAGTTTGACTTCCAAGGGTATTTTGGTAATTTTGGTATTAATGGAATTGGTTCTTTGGTAGTGTTCTGTGGTGAAGTTCGTGTCGGTGGTCAGAGCAGGTGAGTTATCCTCACTATATCGACAGGGTCTACGGCACCAAGGTCGGCCCTTTATCGGATGGAAATTTGGGTATTGTTTGTTATGTTATGGTTTTGCTAGATCTGTATCCTGTAATTTAGGATAGTGTTATGTTAGTGACCTGGTTAAGGTCAGTACCCGATATATAGGATAATGTTATGCTAGTGACCGGTTAGGTCGGAATCCTGGTTAGAATGTTGATATGTTATGTGATCTGTTAGACTGTTTTTCTGGTTAAGGATTTGTTATGTGATTAATTGTTTATGTGCACATGGTTGTTTGACGGGGGTTGGGTTGAGGCGGGTCCTGCTTTATGCTAAAGGCCAACATACCCAGGGCGGACCGGATATTCCGAAGGCCCAGCGAGCGGTCCGGATAGGCTGAAGGCCCCAAGAGAGAGGATTAGATGTGCCGACGCTCGAAGAGTGGACCAGGCCGACTGAAGGCCCGATGTGGGCGGACCAGTCATATTGTAGACTCAGAGAGTAGACCAAGTGGATTGAAGGCTCGGTGCGGGCGGACCAATCACACTGTAGACTCGATGTACATGGCTAGACTCGGAAGGTGGACCAGGTGGACTGAAGGCCCGGTGTGGGCGGACCAGTCACACAATAGACCTGATGTGCATGGTTGTTCTATTTGTGATATGCTATGAGTATGTTTATGTGTGGTTGGTATTTTGGGGGTAACTCGCTAAGCTTTCGGGCTTACAGTTCAATGTATTTTTTCAGGTACTTCAGGAGATCGTGTCAAGGCGAAGGCGTGATCATACCGTTTCTCATGTTTTATGATTTATGTGATATGGTTCTGGGGGATACTCTGATGTTTAAACTATTTTGAAAACAAGATGTATGAACTTAATGGTTTTTGAATGAATTAAAATGTTTTAATTTGGCTCAAATTTTATGGGTGTTACACCATCATCAGTAAAATAGCAAGGTACAAGATACCAATTTTTTTGAATTGGACTAAACATGAAAAGCGCCTAATAGTCAATTTAAAATCGCCATATAGGGCGATCCATTTAACTCCATGAGACCCAATATATCCTTTGTATTTCAAGATAAATACATTATCGTACAAAAAATATTTGTTCAATACGAGCCTTTCTTTTGCATATAGGGGGAGATTGTAAGACCCATAGATTCGGGCTAGTCAATTTAGAGATAATAATCGTTAAAAATGACTTTTTGATAGAAGGTTATTTAGAATAAATAATCTTAACCAAAGTATAGTGTATGTCACAAGGATTTCGTACATATAAAGAACGCTGAAATCCAACTCATAACGAAGAAGTTATGACCCGTCGAAGTTTTGCGACAAAATCGGCACACCGCCCCGTATCATAAAAAGTGTATTTTTTATAAACTACTTTTTAGACTTATAGATCTAAACAAAAGTGGTAGTATACGTTAAACCAATAACGTACATAAAAAGAATGTCCAAATTTGACTTCATTTGAGGAAGTTATGATTTTTCTAAGATTTAGCGTAGTAGTACACAGTCCGAAATCAACTTTTAGACCGATCGATTTTTAGCCAACACAACCTAAATTATAATTGAAACTCTCATTAATAGGAGCTCAACAATATAAAGACAGTAAAAAACGTACGCCGGATCACAAAGTTATGAATTTTTAACGGACTTTGACTGTTTAAGCCTGTTAAAATATAATTTTAAAAATAAATTCAAAATTAGCCAACGAAGTCTAAACAAAAGTTCTAGATCCCATCGATACCTACACGTGGATATAAAGAATGTCAAAAATGGAGCTCGTATATGAAAGTTACGGATTTTAGAAGATAATTAGTTTTTAGAGTAACCAGTGAGTGATATGTGGCGCGATCTGAGCCATTGCTTCCTCCCCACGCCTTGCCACCAGATGGTGACATATGGGATGAGTACGCCCAACATACGACCTTCAGGTAGACTATAAATAGATGTGCAAATCGCTTCATTTATTCACACCTTCTAATCCATTCTTTCCCAAACCCTCTAACCCTTTCCCTAGCACCTCCTAGGTGTTAGAAGCGAGTACCGGAGCGCCGGAAAGCCCCAAGAAAAATATCTTTTGGCTCAAAAGTTCTGCTCGCACAGAGCCCGGTTCCTTGCTAAACTCCCTTTTAAGTGAGTTATGTTTACCCTACTTTAAGTATAACTTATGTTTAAGTTCATTATCGTTATTATGAAGCCATAAACAAGATTTATCAGTGATTCCAAGTCGTTATACTGATTGATCTACTTACGTGGATGATGTCTAGAACATAGCATTTTCGAATAAATGTGTTTTCATTACATTACAAAGAACTACTTTGTTTATGCTTTTGATATGTATTGACGATGACATCCCAATGTTTTAATATAAATAAAATACATTTCTTTAGAAATGCTTTGATATTATCATTATCATGTTTTATGGGAACAAATTCCGCAATACTACTTTTCAAAAATGATACTCTGATTTTAAAATAAACATAAACAAATCGGTCTTTTCTGGCCACGAAAATGGGGATGTAACAGTTGGTATCAGAGCATTAATTTAAGCGAACTAAGAGTAAGGATTTATTTCTAGACTTAAACTTAGAATCCTAAGCGATGATTGTGAGATGAGTGTCTGTTATGTTTAGGATGTATGCATGCATAGACACGGGCACTAGCTTATTTAGGGGGATGCCTATATTGCTTTTATGTGCTAAATGATTTATGTTATAATATGCCTTATATGTTTTACGATGCTATCAAATCAATGGTCTGTTGCCGACCGGATCGGGAAATTTTTGTGTTCAGATTTCTAAACTTTTAATTACGGTATTAGAACTGGCATGTAACTTTTCAGAGTGATAAGGAGATTTATACATTATCGTAAATAAAGCTTTCCCTATCTTAATTCTCATCACTACACACCTAACTTCTGATTTTGTGTATAGATCGACATGGTGAGAACTCGAACCGGATTTGAAAACGGTAATCAACAACCTGAGCCACGAGTGATTGAGCGTGCACCAGAGGTAGTAGCTGCACCCGAACCAATCACGATGGCATGATTCCAAGCAATGATTCGGGATATGAACCTATTATACCCATTGTACATCCTGAACTGAACATTGAACAGTTAGAAGAAGGAAACTATAGTAGAACCGTTAGTCAAGCCGAACCACAAGTGGTTAGGAGAAATAACCAGGATGAAGGAATTGAAAGGAACAGATGCAAGTATAAAGACTTTACAAATTTCAAACCATCAACTTTTACTGGGAAAGAAGATCCAATCGAAGTTATGGATTGGATCTCTGAGATGGAGCTAGCTTTCATAACATGTGGTTGCAAGGAAAAGCTGCAAACCACTTATGTTGTGCATCAGTTTATGGGCGGGTTGTTTGTTGGTGGAACACTTTGGGAAAGATCATAAGCCCCAATGAGCCACTACAACTGACATGGGCAGAATTTTTGGTACACTTTAAACGCAAGTTCTGCTCAGCCCAAAACATGCTAAAGCTAGAGAACTAGTTTCTGAAATTAAAAAAGGGTAACATGTACATTGATGAGTATATGAATGCCTTCACAGACAAGATGGAGTTTTCTTTGCGCATCGTCCCTGAAGAGCTAACAAAAATTAATAAGTATACAAAGGGAATACCATGGGAGTACACTATGCCAGTGCGCCAGGCACTTACTCTTGAGGCGGCCATTTGGGATGCTAAGTATGTCGAAGAAATGATTAAAGTCAGAACCACCAATAAGGTTGAAGTTGGCGAGAAGAGGAAGTTTGAGGGTTCTTCAAGATCCGAAAATAAAAATAGGTTTATGAAGTCTGACCTCAACAACAAGAGGTATAGGGATGGCATTGAAGAAAAGTGGTGTGACAAGTGCAGAAGGAAGCACATTGGGAAATGCTATAAAGAGGTGACCTACTTCAAATGCGGGAAGTCTGGTCACTATGCCAACAAATGCACAACCAAGAGAGAATTCTACTTTAAGTGTGGTGAAGAAGGACACTTCAAGCAAGACTGCCCAGAGAGGGAACGAGCTACAAAGCCAATCGCACCGCCGAAGTGAAAGGAAAGAGCATTCCAAATGATCCTTGATGAAGCAGGCGAGGATGTAAGGGATTAGGAGTAAGGATCTATAAAGTAGCCATATAAATAGTATCATGTGGTGTAGCCTAATATAAGAGGCATAGTATAGGGTGAACTTGAACATCTATGTAATCATTTCAAGAAGTAATATAAACCTTGGTTATGTTATCTAATGTGTTAAGTTGCTATATGATTTTTCTTATGTGGTGACTTGGAGAACTACGAAACAATACTTAGGATGAGTATGAGTAGGTGTGAAAGGTAGTAGATTCATATACTACCAAAATCACAGAACTCGCACTTGGATCAGGAAAAGTCACAAGGATTCCAAGGCGCTAGTAACTGATTCTATTTTATTCATGCATGTCGTTACCATCGTTTCGGTAATATCTAAGAAGATGATTGTTATTCTGACCCTAGTAGTCCGACTAGGATAATTATGTTACGTGGTTTAGAGAACCAAGTTCGATGTAGCATCTCACTTAATCCAAAATATTGAAGTATAAGATAATCGAAGCAATCAATAGAAGTATCGAGGTTGTTGTTGAAGTAAGATCTTGTAGCTAGAAGTGCTACATGTTAGAATGTGATTATATCACATTAGAACATGAACCATCAATCTGTTACGATAATCAAAGTAAAGTCTATTTATGAATGAGCAGGAGTCTCCAGTAAGGATCGAGATTGTAACCCGAAGGTTACAATTGAAAGTCCAACATAGTATGAAGAGTGGGTGCAAGATTGAGCACCCACATCAATCAAGAAATCCAATAGTTAAATACTCGTTTGAAAGGACATAAGATTTACGGTTATTACCTAGGATGAAAACGTAACGTTTGGAGTCATTATACAAGCCCTGTTTCAATGATGATTTTGGGACGTAATCATCCTAAGGGGGAGATAATTGTAACGCCCGCAGATTTGGGCTAGTCAATCTAAAGATAATAATCGTTAAAAATGATTTTTTTATAGAAGATTATTTAGAATAAATAATCTTAACAAAAGTATAGTATATGTCACAATGATTCCGTACATATAGAGAACGTTGAAAGCCGTCTTATAACGAAGATATTATGACCCGTGAAAGTTTTGTGACAAAACCGGCACCCCTCCATGTATCATAAAAAGTGAATTTTTGATAGACTACTTTTTATCCTTAGAGATCTGAATGAAAGTGGTAGTATACGATAAACGGAGAACGTACACAAAAATAACATCCAAATATGACTTCGGTTGAGGAAGTTATGATTTTTCTAAGATTTAGCTTAGCAGTACACAGCCCGGAAATCGACTTTTAGATCGATCTATTTTTAGCCGACACAACCAAAATGAGAATTGAATATCTCATTAATAGGAGCTCAACAATATAAAGATAGTCGAAAACGGACGTCGGATGACAAAGTTATGAATTTTTAACGGACTTTGACTATTTAAGTCTGTGAAAATATAACTTTAAAAATAAAGTCAAAATTAGCCAACGGAGTCTAAACGAAAGTTCTAGGTCTCATCGATACCTACACGTGGATGTAAATAATGTCAAAAGGGGAGCTCGTATGCGAAAGTTACGGATTTTAGAAGATAATTAGTTTTTGGAGTAACCAGCGAGTGACACGTGGCGCGATCTGAGCCACTACTTCCTCCCCACGCCTTGCCACCAGATGGTGACACATGGCATGAGTACACCCAGCATACCCATCTAGTACACCCAGCATACGACCTCCATACATGTTATAAATAGAAGCACAAATCACTTCATTTCTTCACACCTTCTAACCCATTCCCTCCCAAACAATCCAAAACCCTCTAACCCTTTCCCTAGCACCTCCTAGGTGTTAGAAGCGAATCCCAAAGTACCGGAAAGCCCCGAGAAGAAGAGCTTTCGACTTAGAAATTCTGCCCGCGCAGAGCCCGGTTCCTCGCTAAACTCTCTTGTAGGTGAGTTATGTTTACCCTACTTTAAGTATAACTTATGTTTAAGTTCATTATCGTTATTATGAAGCCATAAACAAGATTTATCAGTGATTCCAAGTCGTTATACTGATTGATCTACTTACGTGGATGATATCTAGAACAGAGCATTTTCGAATAAATGTGTTTTCATTACATTACAAAGAACTACTTCGTTTATGCTTTTGATATGTATTGACGATGACATCCCAATGTTTTAATATAAATAAAATACATTTCTTCGGAAATGCTTTGATATTATCATTATCATGTTTTATGGGAACAAATTCCGCAATACTACTTTTCAAAAATGATACTCTGATTTTACAATAAGCATAAAAAATCGGTCTTATCTGACCGTGAAAATGGGGATGTCATAGATATCTTAGAGTATTATTGTGTCTTCGACTTTTGGATGCATTTTTTCTAGCTATAACTATCTTGTTTTAGATAATAGAATGTTTCATTACTCAAAAGACAATTACATATGAATATATAAAGAATACATAAACCCTAATCACTAACATCTCTATGCAGTTTGATCGGGAGGAGACGATGAAACTAGAAAAACATAAACATAAAAACATAAAACATAGATGCAGATAAAAAATAAAAGTGGGAGGGCGGGAGACATCAAGAACTGGCCACATCGACGGTAGCGACTGTAAGACTCCAACACTAAAATTACCATAAAGCCAAACATGTTACATGCATATTCATAATTATAATTCACATTAGTGGTCTAAATACAAAAGCATGGATACAAACCAACTAAAAGGGTTTTTACAAAGTTTCATAACTAGTTGTATAAATACATAACTACCCAGGAATTTATAATCTATATACATATATGTATACCAAGTACAAACGCAGTAGTGTCAACTACTCTAAGTCCTCCAACAAAGCATGTCTACTCTGGATGCTTATCACCTGAAATAGTTAAACACTGAAAGGGATAAGCGAGCGTCTCTTAGTGAGTTCAAAAATAGATACAATATAAATCTATCTCATATACATAACAATATGACAGGAACAAAAATAAACAAAGGACAACAAAGGCTTATGTGTATCAAATGAAGGGCTTTCCAAATCAATAAACGGTTAGATTCAAGGGATTACAATCAACGAGACACAATAATTTAGGATCATAAACATCATAAATTTCATCCTAAGAGCCACATAAAACACAATCCCTTTTTATCATGTTGCTAGAATATACAAGCTTGCAGCCCTACCTAGCACAAAGCCAGTACCAAAGTGATACGAGTCATGCTCTACATGGCCACAGGCACAAAGCCATTACCAAAGTGATATGAGTCATGCTCTACATGGTCAAAGGAATCAAAATCAATATCAAGTAATAACCACTTAGATCAATAACATAAAAAAGCACATTGCACATATAACACATAACATACAATTGTCCATATATTGAACTCACTGTGTTGTAACCGAATGTTGTGATAAAATTCCTCTTTTTCTGATGAAATTACACCATCCTCGAGCCTCTAAAACCTTCAATTATACCCCTGGAGTTCATATTTCAAATTTCATAAGCAATTACTCAACTACTCTCAAGTTATGTTGTTTTAAATTTAGAAATTTTAGTTTTTGTTCTTTGTATGGCTGTCACTTGCAGATCTGTTTTACCCTTCTTAAATATCAAAATAACTAATAAATTCTAAATATTAACAAAAAAGACTCTTATATATTTCTAATGCCACTGACCTCATATTTTTATGATTTTTCTATAATTTACTATGAATTTTACAAAATAGCATCCCAAAGCTGTCAAAATGTCCCAAAACTGTCAAAATTCAGCCTTACTACAATAAACATATAGTTGTTTTCACCCATCTTAAGTCCGGAATTATATTTTGGTTTTAAAAAAAAATCAAAGTAGACATTCTCAGCTTTCCATGGATATATAGCACATCTCCATACGATTTTTCTACAATTTTTGGTGATTTTTACAAAAACTAGACAGTTATACCCTTTATGATTTCATTTTACCCTATACATGATCAAGCCTAATGATCAATATCACCAAGTTCTTATTTTACAATGATAACACTGAATATTTTAGTAATCCATTCTAATTCAAGTATAAACCATGGGTTTCATTACTAACTTTCACTAATTACTCTTAAACCATATGATTAATTCTCAAGTTTACATGTAGTTACTTGATTTCCATTTAAGATTCTAGGTTAATAACATAAACTCATGCTTACTTTCATCAAATCAATGGTAAACCCACTTTGATCAAACTCTAATCTCTTAATAACTCACTAATTACAAGGGTTAATCCAAAAATTAAAAGTTCATACCTTGATTACTAGACTTGATACTTCAAGAACACTCAAAATCTTGATTTAATCTTCAAAAAAATTTCAAGATTTATCATGTAAGTGAAAATCTCCCATAGGGATGGTGAGGAACTGAAAATGGAAGAAAAATGACCCAAAATCGTGTTTCAATGGGTAAAAACCCGAGTTGGGTCGGGTTTGACCTGGTTTGGGTACCCGTTTTATCCCTAAACACTAAAAATTGCATAACTTTTCGCTCGGAACTCTGTTTTCGATAAGGTTTTCGCCTATACGTTTCTAAAGAGATAATTTACAACTTCCAATAATATCATAGAAAAGATCTTCCAATAAAATAAGTTTTACTTATTTCCAACTTAGACATTATACTTTCGTTAGTTCCGATAGTTGATTTTTTTATCAGAAGCACATAAGACTTCCCTACCACTTCTAATACCTTCCAAATGATTCTAAACTTAGTTTAACTTCAAATATTATAAAACTATTTCGTTAGAACTCAACACTTAAAACCATACCGAAAAATAATAATTTTTAACGCTTACAATTCTATTTTACTATAACTACCTACTTTAAACGTTAAAAACAACATAATATCTAATAATATTCATTTTTAAACTAACAATCATATGAAACATGATAATTAAACAAGGTTAGTAAAGTGATGTTACAGCGAAAATGGAGACTGGATCTGCAAGAAGCGGCGACTAAATCTTGAGACAACGGTGGTGGCGACGGGGAAGAACTAATGTCCAACAAAGTCGACGCTAAAAGAAATCAGAGAAAGCAGCAGAGGTTACAACGAGTGTTTATATGAGAGATGTTTTTAGGAGGAGAAAGTGGAGATGTGACTGGAGAAAAGGGAAAAAAAATGGACAAAGAAGGCACCTAGCTCAGACTATTATCGGAGGTGGAGGGCGGCAGTTGCGACATGGGGTCAACAGCAGCAGTGGCAGAACTAATGTGTTGTTAGGGGTAGGACGTGTTAACCCTCATTTATTCCCCAAATGTATAAAAATTTGAATTTTTTAGATATAAATTACAAGGTATGTATATGGGGAAATCAAGTGTGCTCTATAAAGGTTAAATTAAAAGTTCATTTAAACCATTTAGTAGCCCACAAAATAGAACAAATGGCCCACTAATTAATAAATAAACAAACACTGCGTATCCTGTATCCAGCCCAATGTCAGCAGCAAATTAATCAAAGAAAAAGAAATTTGAGTTTTTTATTTTTTTTTTCTCTGCTCCCTGCTTCACTTCGTGGCTTCTTTTCAGATTCTCCCACATTGACATTTGCTTTGCTGGTTTGCTTCACTAGTAAGAATAAAAAGAGTATTATTTATTTACATTGATTTTTAATGTTTTATTATTTTATTTTAATTTAGTCGTTCAATTTGAAATATTAAAATTCACTAAGTTACTTGTTTACTTGTTAGGTTGTCGGTGAAATTAAGTTTAAATCTTTAATCGTTAATTTTAAATCTTTAATTGTGTTTGTAGGGCTCCATTGGAAATGGGTGGTGATTTTTAAATCTCTAAATGAATTTTATATTTTTTAAATTGACTTCGCTTTTGCCTTCACAACTGCAACCGTTGAAAAATGGTTTTCCACAATGAAGCTCTGATAAAATGAGTGATGATTTTTTGAACAATGTTTTGATTTTTAGTGTTGAAAAAGAACTATTTCTAGATATTAAGATCGAACTAGTGATAAAGTGCTTTCGAAAATAGGTAAACAAAGAAGTCAACTTTATAATGTAAGACTGTTACGTTTGTTTGTTATATCTAATACAACTGCAATATAAAAAATAAAAATAAAAACATCTCACTACCTTTTATGGGGATTTTTTAGTGCTACCCCTAACAAAAGTTTCTGATTCCGCCACTAAACAGTTGTATTTTAACATAATATTTTGATACCATGTTAGATAATAGAATGTTTCATTATTCAAACAAGAATTACATAGAGAATACATAAACCCTAATAACTAAACCCAAAGAGATTTAGACCTAAACCCTAATCACTATAAAGATGATCAATATGGTTATGTAGAAACTCTAGTAAGAAATCATATGCTTTGTAAATTAAAAATATTATAAAAAGGATGATTACTGATTAAAAGTTTATTTGTTAACACCATATCAAACATGTTTGAATCTTTTACTATGAGATACAAAGTGTTCCACGAAAGGTGCACGATTATGCCCATTAGTTTTGTGGTTTCTTAAAAAAAAAATATCATATTTGCAAATGGGTCTAAGCTCCCCTATGTAGATTGGGCTTTATTGTATCACTTTAGAGTTCAAAAAGTAGATTGGGCTTTATTGTATCACTTTAGAGTTCAAAAATACTTTTTTTTAACAGACAAACACAAATATACAATATACTCTTAAACTAAAACCTAATTTCATGTCTATTAATTAATCATAACATACTTAGTGGGTGAATGGCGCTATAGACGTGAATACGTGGACTTTAACATATAACAATTCAATTATAGCATGTTGTAATAATAAATTTTGGAAATGTTAAAACCTTTTAAAGCTAATTTTAATAACTTCTAAATCGAAAGATTATTGGACAAATATTGTATGGTTTTTGTTTATATGTGGTTAAAGGCATTAAGTAGTGGTAATAAGTGGAAAATAATAAATAAAGAAAGAATTCCTATAGGTCGAATGTTTAGAGTATCATAGGTGTGGGTCATGGTTAGTGGCGGAATCAGGAAAAAAATTCAAGGGGTACATACATGATTTTGAGGTAGTATACCAGAAAATTTATACTATGTCAAAAAAAAAAAAAACATTTTTACCTTATGCCAGAAAAATTAAAAGGTAGCACCAACCACCCTTGAAACCCCCTTGGTTCCTCCCCTAGGGCTTATCTATGCACGTCATAATATTACATTTAACTATTGGTGATGTATATGTTTGCATCTTATTTAAATAAAAGTCTAAAAAGTTTTATAGTGTATGTTACATCAATTAACAGATAAATATATAATAACTAATTTTATTTCTCCAATTTTAGAAATTGTAACAGATACGATGCTTTTTCGTTGTCAATAAATTCCTATATCATCGTTGTTTTTATTGGCACGGTGGAATTCTTAGAAAGGTCCATAAATCAGATAATCAACTTTTTTGTCTTCATATTGATGATCTCGTTTAGGGGGTATTTGGATTAGCTTATTTAAAAATAGTTTAGGGAAATCTTCGGAAAAGTCTCAATATTTTATCCTAATTTACGAAAAAGTCTCAAACTAAAATTGGTTTATGAAAAAGTTCAAAACCCGGTAAAAATGACGATTTTGCCCTATTTTCCTGGTTTACCGGTTTCATTACTTACCCGGAAACATTAAAATCTCATTATTTTACCAAAATTTTCATTAAAGTCCTATTATTTTATCATAATTTGGGACTTATACGTAAATTATGGTAAAATAATGAGACTTTATTAAAATCGGTTAAGTAATGAAACCGGTAAACCGGGAAAATAGGGTCAAATCGTCATTTTTACCAGTAATTAGGAATTTTTCATAAACAATTTTTAGTTTGGAACTTTTTCGTAAATTATGGCAAAATATTGAGACTTTTCCGGAGATTTCTCAAAAGTTTATAAGTGATTTCATATCGTTATAGGCTAAAACAATATTTTAATAAAAATAACTTATTGCGAAGGAACTACTAATAATCCATTTTTTTTCATAAGTTACCTCATTTTAGAGTCTAACTTATTAGCTTATAAGCTATAAACTAAGCAATAAGATTATTTTATTTTATTTTTTGTTTATTTTTGCAAACACCTCCTTAATGATATTTAGGGAGCTTCTAAATCTTTTTCCTTTTGCCAAGCATCTAGTATGAGTGTACGACCTAGGCATATAATATGGCTTAACATTTTTAGAACGATGGCTCTGGTGATCAAACATTTGTTTAAACATATACATCAATTTATAGATAATATATAAATGTATATTATGTCTTTGATTTTAATGTCATTTGATATTTTTGTGTAATTGGAATTGATATTTGAGTTAAAAGGTTTATTTTTTGTATTCTATTATATATGTTTGGGGGAATGCGAAGTACATGCATATATAAGATTAAATTATAAGCCAGTATGACAGAAAGGTGGGGGTCAAGGGGGTCGCGCCCCTTTGCAGGGTCCTAGGGGCCCCTGACGGGGTTTGGGGCAACGCCCCAAAATGTCTTCGAAAATTTGAATTAGTTTCCTCATGGAAAAAATGAATTCTAGTGGGTGACTATGGTAAAATTTACAAATCTCGCCAGTTTTAGAAACCATTGATTTGTCATTAAATTCGAGATTCTCCAAACTAATTTAGAAAATTAAACTCTAATTTGTCATGTATATATACGGCTCTTTCTTTTAGTCGTAGACAAAACCATTTTCTCAGCTCTTCTTATAAACGAAAACAGAACTCTCTGGCGATTTGGCTTGTGTTTCTGTTCCTAGATACAAATTGATTTCACGATTCATATTTGAAAGTGCAGTGGTCATTTACATATATTTCCTCAAACATGAATTATAAAATAGTAAGAGACAATGTTATATAGTCTTTTTGTTGGAAAACCCTTATTCAAACAATCATAAAAAAGTGACTAATTTGGACGAACCATTTAAAATGACCAATGAACTTAGACAATAGATTAAGAAATAGTCCGAGGACTGAATCTATAATTTATTCTTTTACTAATCAAATTTTGTATGTTTTGATCATATGGGGGTTGGAAAACAAAGTGCATAGGATCCGGTTTTAACATACCCGACCGTCCTTAAACAAATCCCTATGATCTACTCCCAACTCCGATAAAAAGATCCAATGTAATCTTAATTTAACTTGCATGTAGATAATTAGGTCAATTTACACATGTTTAAAGATCTGATTTATTTATCTGTTTTTTCACATTTGATACTTTCGATTTGATTTCATAGAGTCATAAAACATTTCTTTTGTAAATTTTGCAAACTCAAACATTCCGTATAAATATAATGTCTTCAAAGTTGCAAAATCAAACAATTACTAAAAAGTATTAATTTCACAATTTGTGAGATCCGGTGAAAATTTTCAGTTATTCTTAAAAATCAAAAGTATAATTGTAATTTTTCAATGATATATTAAATTAGTTATATAATGCCAAAATATAAATTTCCATTTTTTAACTTTACATAAAATGTTCTCACAATATAACAATTGGAATAATATTCAGATTACATTTTTCTATATCATGCAACTTAGTAAAATTCTGGAAAAATATCATTATTAAAAAGTTATACTTAATTATTTAAATATTTAGGCCTCAAGCACAACTGGGTGGGGCAACAGACCACTCATCCTGTATTTAAGTTGTATTTAATTTACTATTTTATTAACCGCATTTTTTGGTTTTCTTGATTATTCTTTTTAGTTCATTATTATTAAATATAATATTCAAATATCCTGCCTAACACTTTCTTTATTATTAGAAAGTTTGCTTTTTGTCAACTTTCAATATGATCGATCACTATATTAGTAATTTATTTTGTTTATCTGAACTTTTGTCAAAATTATTTGTTGACCTTTATATTATCATTATAAAAATTATTTCTTGTTGGATGTTATTGTCACTTCAAAGCTTAACATAAGTTGTCCATGTTATTGTTTTTGGGTGAAAATCACATCTTAAACTAATTACAAAAACTTTCCACATGATAGACAACAAAGAACGACTGAAAAGGTATATAAATGGTTATACTATAAAACTTATGTCATGGGTATTTAGATAATGTCGTGAAACATTTATAAATTAAAATCATTATTTTAATTTTATATTTGAATAAATAATATAAATCGTCGAAAAGAATTTGGAAATGAAAAAAAAGTAAGAACATTAAAATATTCATAGCACGATGCCTACCACTATTTTGGGAGTTTGGTAATTTAATAAATGTTGAGACCCGTGCGAGGGATGTGTTCCAAATCAAATCTTCTTTTCCTTCCTTATTTATTTTAGACAAATGTTTTACAGATTTTCAATAAGACTTTGCTTAAAATAGTTTTATCATATAAAATGTATGTTTTGTATCATTTCTTTTTTTATTTGTGAATTATTTGGTAAGCTATAAATTTACGACATATTTTTTATTATTAATCGGCATGTTTTTCTTAATTTATTGGATAATATATAAATATATAATTTAGACTTACTTATGCCTAATGCATTGGGGATACCTAGGCCAATTCAAATTCATACAGATGTAACTTTTATTTCACCATAGTATTCCAATTTTAAAGGTACTCGTTTGAGTTTTGACAATTAAAATCAACATTCATACTGATTATAAGAAAAACAAAAATCTTTAGTTGTTAGTAAAAAAAGTCATTCATATTTGTAAAAGTGTTAGAAAGAGACATCCATATATATAATTTTATTTAAAAAGAAATTTCTGATCGGATGAAATCAATTATTGGGTTTTTACAAGCTTTCATGAACAAAATTTTTCGAAATGACATTTATGTGACAAATATTTGTCTATTTCAAGTAAGAAGATGAAATTTTAGGAACCAAGGAACCTTGAGAATGAAATTTTACTCTATTTCAAGTAAGAAGATGGTGATCTTGGAGAAAGATCAACTAATGTATAAAGATTTTATGGGTGCCATAATTATCACGTAAAATTTCATCTTCTTACTGGAACTCCACAACTATAAAGTAAACTTTCATCTTCAAGGCTTCTTCGTTTCTAAATCTTGTGGTTAAAAATGATAAAAAGTTCATGGTACAAAAGATGCAACAGATTATGAACAAAATAATAATAAAAATAAAATAAAATAACTACTCAATAAACCAAATTTTTTTTTTATAACATACATTTGCAACAAAGATTTTACATTAATAAAATTGAACATGTAAAATCATTCAATAATAAAGTTTATCTTTAAACTTGTTCATGGCACTTAAAACCAACTCCTCAATCCAATAAAAGCTAAAAAATATCTCCATAATACCATAATTTTCCACAATAGGATGAATTCCGTCAACTTATTAAAAAAGCCACTAATTTATATTTGTATTAATTTATTACCTTTTTGGATGAGTTGTTTGTGTATCAATTGGTTGACAATCTATGTACTCCAACGTAATATTGCAAATTTAATTGAATAATTTTTAATTGAAAAGACTACCATACTAGAGAGTAAAGACAAAAGTAATAGAAATAATAAATAAATAAATAAATAAGAAAATACATTTGTAAAAAATTCTCTTTTCGTTTAACTATGAATGAATAAATGCTGAAGGTAACGCCATAAACCACCAGACATCACATGAAGTTGTCATTTACGATAATTCTCAACAAAAAATGATCAGTAGAAAAATACAAACTCATATTTGGCGAAATACAGTTTTGCTTCTGACTAAAAATCACCCAAAAGATATAGAAAAATTACAAAAAAACCACACACCTAGTTAACAAAAAAACAACCGGTGCCAGTGCTAAACTGCTAGTGCCACTCTCCTTCTATACAAAACACATCTACTTCCTCTCAGTGTTAGTCCAATTTCCACCACTTTTCCAGACCTAAAATTACTAAATCCAGAAAAAAAAAAAAAAACATTTCTCTAAATCAAAAAAAAAAAAAAAAAGTTCATAGTTCTTGAGGCTGACATAGTTCCTTTCTCAGCTTTTGAGAGAAAAGCCTGCAGGCATCTATGCTCAGATCAATCGCCGCCGACAATGCCACAAACGCCGCTGCATCCTCCGTGCAATTCACATGCTGCACACTCACCTCCACCATCATTGCCTTCCCGCGCTTCCCTTCCCCCTCCACCGTCGCCGCCATCACAAACCCTTTGTAAGCACAGTACGGCCAAAGCCCATACCCGAAATCCCCACTCCCTCTCGGACTACACACCGGAGACGCCATGTTTGATTTCCGACCACTACCACCGTTCCCCGCCCCCGCACCTAAATCGATCATAAACCTCCCACCTTTGTTCAAGCTTAATGTGGATTCAGCCAACACGATGCCGGCGGCGGCGGAGTCGGGGATCAGTTCGAATCTGTACCCAAGTCCGTCGTGAGCACCACGTTCGCGCCAGGCTTCAAGGCGGCCCCATGGCTTCCATGTTCCGTCGCCGGGACGGAGGATGAGCCAACAACCGGGGTTGGAGCGGCTGACTCGGTCGGACCCAGGAGATGCGACGAATGGAGTTACCATTGATGCGGCGGCGACCGGTGACCCTGATAAATCGTGAACGGTGACTGACCATCCTTTTCTTTCTTTTCCTGGTCGTTCTCTGTCGCTTCCGAATGAACTCAGCCATTTTCGTGAACCACTGATGTCTGGTGGTAAAGATCTGTTGTACACAAATTGAAAAAAGAGAGTTGATTAAACCCAGACGTGAAGCAAAGAACATTGCGTCTTAATTAAATAATACTTTCGAATTTTGTAATCTGAAATCTGAATCATATCAGATGAAATAAAGTTAGGGATCCCGTCTCGGAGGGGGGAAATTGCAGAGATTCTTCTTCAATTTAAGGTTTATTCAACAGGAAAAGTATTATATTTATGTATTGCATTCAAATTAACAAAAAAAAAATTGAGCAACCTTAACAATGTCAGAGATACATTATCGATTTAATTTCAATAAGCACTGTGTAATTAGAATCAAAATCCGACAAAGTTAAAAGAAGTAATCATGAATGCTTGACCCAATCGAAAGCGTAAAGCCCTAATGTACGAAGAAAAGGTACCTGGATCGCTGATTACGGTCACCGGCGGTTGTTGAACGGAAGCTGAACTTGCAAGTGAACACAGGCTGCCGGATATTACCCTGAATTTGAAAAACCTGCGGACTACACACCGGCTCACCGTCGAATTGGAAAACGAATCGCGGATCCGGCTCCGCTTTGACATTCAAATGGAACTGCGCGCTTGAAGAGCTTTTATTCGCATCTTTGCCGACTGTGACCCAACCATTGTGAAACACACAAGCCTTGCTCTCCGTTCCGGCGAGATTCAACGGGACTGTCACTTTCGCTAACAGCTTACCGGAGCTCAAACCGCAACTACTCCCTCTCCGTCCAGTAAAAATCGATATTTTCAAGCTGAGTTTTCCGGCAAAAAGTGATTTAGCCACAAGCCTATCGAGATCAGACTTGCTCATATGAAAAGTAGCGGCTAGGGTTTGTACTTCAACATTCTGACTCTCCGGCGGCAAAAACGGAACCACCGCAGTGTAAACAGGAAAGTTCTTCAGCTTAATCTTACAAAAACACGGCGACGACGACGGGTGAATCACAGAGCGAGCAGCTTTCGACGCTACAGGTATCTTGAGAGCGAGATTGCCTACTGTAAGACGCACAAAAGGGCAAGGATCCATACTGTATTGTTGAAAATTGTTTTCGCCTTTCTCCGGCGATTCAACAGAAGTCGACGAAGAGGCGGCGGAATTTGGTGGAAAGATAGGGTTTAAGAAGCGGATGAAGAGAAGATTAAATCAACAACAACAGGCTGGATGTGGAGTAGGAAGAATGCATTGAGAAACGTGAAGGTGGTGATGGCCATGTTTGCAAAAGGAAAAAGCTCAGGCTTTTTATCCGGATGATCGATCTTCTTCGTGGTCGCAATCTTGTAACTGAAAATTATCAGTGTTTTTGTTCCTCTTTTCAAAGGTTTAAATGTACGGAAAAATCGTGAGTGTGAGGGAGAAGATCAGAGGAAGGAACTTTTGCAAGTTTGATCCTTGTATTATGTGTTAGTTGTCCACTTTTGCACTTAATTTTCATTTCAATTTTATTCTTAACCCCTTACCTTTCTATGTTTTTATTCTTGGACTTCATAGGAGTACACTTTCTTGTTTGTTACTTGGTCTTTTCGTTTTATGTTGTTTTTAAAAGTTCAATAAATCCTATTTACAAAATAATAATGAAATTATGTATTGTTTATGTATAATCATTGTAATTTATTAATAATATTGGTTGTTTTATTATGTAGTTTAGGTTTTTTTTTGTTATTTACACATGTTTTTATTAAATTGTATTTTAAATCAAGATAAAATTACATTAACCTTCTTGGGGTTTGACTTTTTATGTGTGTTTTATCCAAGATAATAGAACTCGCTATTCGGTATATGTTCGACTGATTGCTGAGTAACGAATACTCGAAGAGTATTCGGATTCGGTAATTCATGTATAAATATTTTTAGAGAAATTAATGTCAAAATCATAAGTTGATTGAAATATATAACAAAATTAGATACATATGAATGCATTAACACTAAAAAGCATAAAATGGTCGTATTTCGTAAATAATTACTGAAAATTTAAAATATATATCTCATAATAATCATGTGTATTAAATAATAAATCATTGATTATAGGGTAAATTACAAGAATGGTCCCTATGGTTTGGGGTAATCTGTGAAGTTGGTTCCTAAGAAGATTTTTTAACTCAGACGGCTCCTATTGTTTGGTTTTATTGCGTCTTTGGTCCCAACCACCCTTAAAAATACTTTTTTGCCCTTACTGTTATTTTTTTATATTTTAAATTCATTTTAATAATTATTTATTATTTTCACTATTTATATTATTATTAATATTATTGAAAAACATAATCAGATTACCTCCTCCAATCCAACCCACCCCCTCACTCATCCCCTTGTTCACATCTTCTTTCGGTAATCCTCCACCCAACCATCATCAACCTCTTTGTCTTCTTCAATAAGACTGTTGTAAAACCTCCACCATAAATAAACATCGAAGAAACCAGGAAAAGAAACCAACAAATCTTAAGCAAATGTGGAAATCAAACCTGAAGAAAATCGTCGGAGAAATCATATCGGGAAAACCTTACAGAAACCAGATCGTCAGAGAAGGTGGAGGATGTCGGAGAAAGTAGAGAGTCTGACGGGTTGTCCTTCTATTTTAGCCCCACCCTCGTCGCTCACCCCACCCATTTATCCCTTACTATCTAAACTTTATATCAAAAACCCTAACATCATTCTCTTTCCATTGAAACCAGTGATTCATAAGGTGGAGGCACCGTTGAAACCCCCATTGAAATTGTTGGTGTTTGAAGTGAACTAAAGTCACCCCAACCGTTGACATTTTTATTAGAAACCATGTGAATCGAAGCTTCCATTGATTTTTACACCTTGATTGAAAATCGTTTCAACAACCACATGAATCATATTTTGATTTTGATTTTCATCCTGATCATTTGATTTTGTTTTAATTATCATCAAATACATATTTGATTAACATCGATTTTGATTTTCATTCCTTCGGGTTTGATTTTCATTTTCACAAATTTGACTTTAGTTTTGATTTTAATTTCAAGTTTGAATTTTGGTTTTGGTTAGATTTGCATTGTTAGGTTTGTCGGGGATGAAATGGATGAGATCTTTTAACATAGAGACAAGAAGACGAGTTGGTTGTGTTGGTCTGTTGCCTGCCTTTTTCAGGTGCCAGAGGACTGTAGAGGTTGTCGGAAGCCTTGTCCATGATTTTTATGTTGTTCATTGATAAGAGAAAGTGAGAGAGAGAGAGAGAGAGAGAGCAGTGGTATAGGTATGAATCGGTGAAGCTATGGTGGGTGGGTATTTTATATTTTAGAACTATAAATTATAAACAATAAATAATAAATTAAAAAATTAAAAAAGAAACCGATAAGGGTAAAAAAAAGTCATTTTATGTCAAATAGGGACTAACGACGCAACAAAAACAAACAATAAGGACCTTCCGAGTTAAAAATTCTTCTTAGGTACCAACTACATAGATTACCCCAAACCAAAGGGACCATTCGTGTAATTTACCCTTAAGTATATTATACATATTAATCACCGAGTTGGTTGGGTTTTACAAAGCTCCAATAAGAGGCCGAATAAGGAGTACTCGACCGACTAATCGGCCAACTCGGCGAGTTTTACAACACTAATTTTGTCTATGTTTTTGTTTTTAACTTGTACCATCCATTTGTTATTTTTTTGTCATAGATTTCTTCTCTATCAAACTTGAAATTACTATTTTTTATATTACCCATTTTCTATATTTTTCCTATTTGTTTTTCTAGAATGTAAAAAAAATGACACACAAAACTAATACATATCTTTAGGGATATATACAGTAAAGTCCCAATATTTTCATCGATTTGACAAGAAAGTCCTAAACTTTATTTTTTTGACAGTAAAGTCCAAATTACCGGCAGTTTTTGACACTTTTACCCTTTTTTCCCGGTTATCCGGTAATTAGGATTTTTTTGTCAAAAAAATAAAGTTTAGGACTTTCTTGTCAAATCGTCAATTAGGACTTTACTGTCAAAAAAATAAAGTTTAGGACTTTTTTGTCAAATCGTTGAAAATATTGAGACTTTAGTGTATATATAATTTTTTTTGGTTAAAATTTTAATGGTATGATACTCTTTAAGCATAAGAGTTATTGAAACCTTCACTAATCTGCTAGATCGTATTGAAATCCTTAACGTTTGCTTCTTGTTAAATCTTTTTTTTAATCTCAACAAACCGACATTGAAAAAAATTAAGATAGTCAAGAAAGAACGAAAGAAAGAACCAGGGTAGTGTTGACTTTTTGCAGCTCCAAAAATGGAGAAATAAGAAACCAAAAAAAAAAAAAAAAAACGCAATTGTCATTCTTTCCTTTCTCCACATTCACACCCTTTTGACTAGACATGTGTTGTTTGTGTTTGTATAAAGCCAGCGCAATTTCGTTTTTTTAGGTTTCTAATTTCTCCATTTTTGAGACTGCAAAAAGCCAACACAACCCTGATTCTTTCTTTCTTTCTTGATTATCTCAATTTTTTTCAATGTCTGTTTGTTGAGATTAAAAAAACGATTTATCAAGAAGTAAACGTAAAGGATTTCAATAGGATCTAGCTGATTAGACAAAAAAGTCCCAATATTTTCAACGATTTGACAAAAAAGTCCTAAACTTTATTTTTTTGACAGTAAAGTCCTAATTGACGATTTGACAAGAAAGTCCTAAACTTTATTTTGTTGACAAAAAAGTCCTAATTACCGGCTAACCGGGAAAAAAGGGTAAAAGTGTCAAAAACTGCCGGTAATTTGGACTTTACTGTAAAAAAAATAAAGTTTAGGACTTTCTTGTCAAATCGATGAAAATATTGGGACTTTACTGTATATATCCCCATATTTTTATCCCCTTTCATCTAAGTTATGAACCCTAAATCGTGGAACTCAAAATCTATTAGCCACTATAATTGGAGAGTCGCCTCCGACCGTTTGTCATCCTAATCATCGCATGAACCAATTTCAATCCTTGAAAACCAATCAAACCCATTTCATGAAGAAAATATGGTGGGTTAGGAGTGATTTCATGTTTCAACAACTTAAACCCTTGAGAATAAAATGACGACATCATATATGGTATTGGAAAACGTGCATTTTGATGGATCTATGAATTTTGACTCTTTTTCATACTATCTTTTCATATCTTGATGATCTCTTTCAAATCTACACATATCCTCTTTATAACCTTGACACGGAAACATAGAGAGGGTTGGGGTTAAATTTTCATTTTAAAGCATGATTTCATATTTGATTTTCAGGTTTTAGGTTTAAGGGTCGATTTTAGGTTCAAGGTTTGATTTTGGTTTGGTTTCACTTTGTTTGTTGGTTACTGATGGTGTTTTTTCAGAGGTAAACGGTGACACTGATGGTGGTTACTGGAGGTGAATGGCGGTGCAAGATCTGGTTACCGAATATGAGCAACGATGTTATTAAAAGTTGGTGGTTGTCGAATCATTAAACAAATAAGGGTGTAGATAGTGGTTACCATAACTAGAATGAACTTACAAATCACATTTATAACCTAATCAAGTCATTACTTTCATCTATCAAAGCTCGTGGATCAACTATTCATTATTATAGGGCTCATACGCTTCAAACAACTTATAAACTAGATTTTAAGCAACATTAAATGATGTTGTTGATAATGACTAATTAACTAGAATAAACCTAAAAACTCAAACTAATATTAAAATCGTATTAAGATTTCATATTTATAATGGAATCCAACCTCTAGATATTAAAATGGGAAAAATAACTAGATTGTTACATCTTCATGCTCATATTGGTGATTCTATCACCAAGCCTCGAAGAGAGCTTCAATCTAGCATCAACCCATATCTATTGTGACATCCCCAAATTCACAGTCATTTTAAAAAATTTATTTATGCTTATTTAAAAATTAGAGTATCCATTTTAAAGAATAATATTACGGAATTTGTTCTCTGGAAACATGATAAATATATTATCAAACCATTTATGAATAAATGTATTTTGTTTATATTAAAACATTGGGATGCCATCGTCAATACAGAAACATAAGCATAAAAAGACCTTACATTCATTCACATTAATGATTTACATCTCCTTTAATCTCTCAATGTAATGTATCCTTGTATCGATACCTGTGATACAAATAAATTGAATGGGTCAGGTTGGGAAACCTAGTGAGTACAAAGGAATTTCAATCCCACAATGTTATGTCATATATATATATATATATATATATATATATATATATATATATATATATATATATATGCGTGTGTGTGTGTGTTTGTGTGTGTGTGTTTTAGAACTCACAATATATACAATTTCACCTCATATAAGCAATTTTACCCCACCCCGTCGCTCCTCACGATGATACGATCTATACTCTTGGATCAAAAATTAACCTCTATACCTAATCTGTACTTTCGGATCCAGTATCTCTGATCCATACTCTCATATCAATAATTATTCCCATTCCATACTCTCGGACTAGGGACAATTGGGTATGTCTAATCCATGCTTGCGGATTAATGACAAATAACTATGTCCTCTCCATACTCTCGGACTAAGGACAAATAACTATGTCTAATTCATGCTCTCGGATCAATGAAAAATCTTAAAGTTCGACCCTTCGTGTATATCTTACCCACACTCATAAGGAGATACTACTCGATATCCATCTTAATTAATTTAGGTTTGTTCTGTATCCTAAACCATCATATATTATCAGATATGCTCTTAACACGTATTTCAGACAATAACAAATATTTCACATACAAACATATATTTAATTCTTTAATCAATACTTGTATTAAATTCATGTTCATGAAAGGGACTATGCACTCACTTGTCAAAGTGATGATTCCAAACTCGGGCAGCGCTCCACTTCTAACAATTCTATTTTCCTTCAACGAAACCTAGTATCATTACCGTTAGATTTTAGTCTAATATTTATCGCTAATATTTACGAGCGATATTGTTTTATAAGTGTTAAACCATATTTTTCAACTACTATGTACAGACAGGAGCTAGACATGAAACACCGGAGGACAGGACCATTTTGGCATTTAAGTTGTTCTGAAATCCAACAACCCTATGCGGCCCTTCAAACCAGATTCCCTATACCGCAAGTAGTTAAAAGATATTATAATAACACTTTTATATTATATTTTATAATACATATATTGTTTACAGGTTCATAATAACGATATTGAACTTAAACATAAGCTATACTTAAATTATGGTAAACATAACTCACTTACTAGGAGGTTTGGCTAGGAACCGAGCTTTGCGAAGAAGAACTTCCGAGCCGAAATCTCTTCTTATCGGAGTCTTCTAGAGTTCCGGGACTTTTCTCTTAGTAATTTGGAAGTACTAGGGATTAGGAGAGGTTTAGAGATATGTTTGAGAGAGCAAGAAAGGTTGAGGTGTGAAGAATTGAGGAGAACCTCGCACCCATTTATAGGAGCTGGCTTCGGACTACGCTGGACGTACTCCTCGGAGTATGTTGTGTGTACTCAGTACACTATGCATACAAGGGGGAAGCTGTCAGCTCCGCATGTGAGACCGTGGGGAGAAAGCAAGGGTTGAGATTAAGCCATGTCACCCTCCTTCACATCAGCCTATTCCCGACTTCTAAATTCCATAACTTTCGCATACGAGCTCCGTTTTAGACGTTCTTTACATCCACACGTAGGTGGAGATGTAATCTACAACTTTTCTTTAGATCCGTCGGCTAATTTTGATTTATTTTTAAAGTTATATTTTAACATACTTAGACAGTTAAAATCCGTTAAAAATTCATAATTTTGTCATCCAACATCCGTTTTCGTATGTATTTATATTGTTGAGTTCTTATTAACAAGATCTCCAATTCTCGTTTAGATTGTGTCGGCTAGAAATCGATCAATCTAAAACTCGAATTTCGGGTTGTGCACTATTATGCTAAATCTTAGAAAAATCATAACTTCCTCATACGAAGTCAGATTTAGACGTTCTTTTTATACATGCTTTCGGTTTAACGTATACTACAACTTTATTTCAAATCGCTAAGTCTAAAAAGTAATTTTTCAAAAATTCACTTTTTATGTTACACGGTATCTTGACGGTTTACCCGTAAAACTTCGACAGGTTATAACTTCTTCGTTATAACTCGGATTTTAGCGTTATTTATATCTAGGGAACCCTTGTGACATATACTATAGACTAGTTAATATTATTTATTCTAAATAATCTTCTATCAAAAAATATTATTTTTGACACTTATTGACTCTAAATTGGCTATCCAAATCTGCGGGTGTTACATCTATGCTACCAAAATCAACACATTCTCTCTATAAACCAATCTCAAAGTCAATCTCCGATGATAGTGAAGAGGGAAGAAAAACTTAATATTTTAAAATTTGACTACTTGTCACATTCAGTCCCTTTATTTCTTATTTTCCTTATTTGACTACAAAGCGATACCAAATTATGACTAGTCATTTATATACCTAGTTTATTAACAAAGTAAGTAGTAAAATAGGTTAATTAACTTGAACATATGTGTTTTTTATAATTTTTATTAATTTAACCCAATCAATCCTAATTTCCTAAACTTTTTCTCACTTTAAATAATTAATTTAATGATTTCATTTGTAACATCCCGATGTCAACGTAGTTTCAGTTTCAACCCTATGTTTAAATAATATTGTAATATAGCTCTTGGGTTTGAAAGGATTTCAAAATGGCCAATAGTGGCAATATGGTAATTCTATCTAGAAGCACTACGTTTAGCGTACGTTGTGTACGCTAGGCGTACTAGGGCGTGCCCTAGTACATTGGGGGTACACCTTGTACACGGGGTGTACGTGAAGAATGTGTAAACCCTAATTTTATGGTTTGGTCCATAATTAAACACCATTATAACCTTGTTTCTCATTCCTTCATCAGACTCCCTCTGCGAAAAACGACCCCAAGAAAACCCTAAGTGAGAAGAGTGCATTTTGAGCCCATTGGATTGTTTTGGTGGTGCTCTTGAAGAAGAATAAGGTAGTGAGAAGAGACTGGAGCTTGGAACCATCTTGGATATGAGATTATCTTCTTGTTAGCAACCTACAAGACATTTCTTCATTTAGGGGACTTCTGGTCCCAAATATGGTGATTCTTGAGCATGACATCTTCTTGACCCAATAGGTCGTCTTTCAGACCTTAATAAGGGTCTTAAGTAATAAAAATTTGGTCTTAATGGTTAGTTTTGCTCCATGCATTCTATAGAAGGTCTTAAGGCATTAAATGTTGAGATTTTGTGTATTAAGCACTTAATGGGCATGCAAAGTCATAAAGTTGGAAACTTTTTGACTCTTGAGTGTGTTTTGGAGTATTAAGCTCTTAATGGGGAAAAGGTTGAACTGGCGCGCGCACTAGGTGTACCAAGTGGTACGTTGCATGTACGCGGTTAGCATCCTGTAATCTGGTCAAACACCAAGTACGCCTCGCGTACTGAAGAGTACGCCCAACATATTGGGCTGGGTCGACTCGGTCGAGTTGGCTCGGCTGGCTTGACTCAGCTAGGTATTGACTTGCCTTCTGACCATTGACCAAGTTTGACCAAGGGCATTTTGGGAAAAATATTATTAATGGATAATGTTTTGACATTTAGGTTTTTGGGTTGATCCGATATTTAGGAGCAGAGTATTGATCAGCTGTCATCAGATTGTGAGGTGAGTTTTCCTCACTATACTTGTGGGTCGAAGGAACTAAGGCCAACTCATTGGATTGATATCATATTATACGTTGATTTATGATATGCTGAGTATGGGATAGATCTGTATGGTTATATGATAGTTGATGATATGCATAGACTGGTAGATCTATAGGACTACCTGTGATTTCTGGTTGTATGATTGTATTTTTGTTGAATATGTTTGTTATCTATTATATGTCGACATATGTTGTTGGGTCGAGACTTTACTGCTATGTGCGTGAGTCAATAAACCGGTGGTATTCCAGTCTAATGACTGAGTGGACCCGAGGGTATTCTAGTCCAATGACTGAGTGGGCCCGCTGTATATTGGTATTCGAATCTGATGACTGAGTGGACCTATTATATGTTGTCATTCCAATCCGATGATTGATTGGACCCAACATGCTTGTTTATATTGTTGGATTAGTGTCTAAGTCCATAACTATTTTGGTATGTACTTGACCCGATGGTGCATGGTCCTTTGGGGTTGCCTTCACCAAAGCAACTTGATAGGATGAATTATGGAGAGAAAGGATTAAATATGATTTATTAATATATTATGAGAATAATATATTAAAGGAGAAATCATATTGTTTAATTAATATTAGTCAATAATTAATCGGTAATTAGTTTTGTGACTAAAAGAGATTAATTAAACTTAAGGGACTGGAATTGTAATTATAAGATAATTGCAATTTGGGCCATGGATTGCCTTTTATTATAAGGTGGACGAATTCTATGGGGAAGCCCATATGAAATCGTCCAAGGCCTTATGGAAAGGGCTCCATGGGTTGCTTAGGGCTTAAGCAACTAAATTAGGGTTTCCTTGTTAGATAACCCTAATTGCCTCACTATATATAGATCCCTTAAGGACCAAAAACGTGGCTAAGCTTCTTGCTAGGGTTTTCACACGGTTTTGGCAGCCTCCATCCTCTCTCCTCTTCATGCTCTTGCTTATGGTGTTTGTAAACCATTAGAGGAGCGACACTTGTGACTCTAAGCCTTCCAAAGTCAATACAAGGAGATTTGGGATTGTTATTGCTACATAACAATCAAGGTAATACTATAAACCTATTCTTATGTTAATATGATTATTTGTATGCTAGAATTAGGGTTTATAGTCTTGGATAATTTGCATGTACAATAGAGAAACTTAGATCCAAGCATTAGGGTTTGTATGAGCACATACGATGTCTTATGACCAAAACCCATCAGTGGTATCAGAGCCTAGTCTGGTTTCTATTGTATTGATGCTTGATATGTTTGAAAAATTCGATTTTTTGGTTTCTGGAGGCTGGACTCGCCGAGTCCATAGCTGAACTTGCCGAGTCCATGCAGACTCGACGAGTCCAAGCTTGACTCGACGAGTCAACTCGTCAGATGGAGTATATCTCGGGATTTCTTGCTGTTTTTGCTTTGGGATAGTTACCTTATCATATTAGATCATTATAAATCCGATTTTATGATATATTTGACTATATTCTTGATCTAATTGAAGATATTTATCAATTAATAAGATAATTGTTTCCTTATGTGATAATTGATTAATTATTTTGACTAAATTGATAAATTGTTTTGCAAGAAATCATTAAATAAATCAAATATGGATAATTATGTGATTAATTGTTAATTTAGTTTATTTGTTATTTGATCCTTGTTGTTATGAAAAGTTTCATATTTTCCCCTTTAGGTTTTATAGTTTGAATTTAAACCCAAAAGTTTTGTTGTTTTGAAATTTAAATAGTTGAAACCCTAATGTTTTGAAATGTTTCAAAACTTGTCCTCAAGTTTTGGAATTTAATTTTTGATGTATATTTAAATTCTAAACCCCAATGTTTTGAAATGTTTCAAAACTTGCCCTTAAGTTTTGGAATTTAGAGGTTGATTACAAGTTTAATTAGGAATGTTAAATTCTAAAACCCTAGTAATATTTTGAAAAGTTCAAATCACTCCCTTATGGTTTTATTAATTAATTAAGATGTATAATTAAAAGAGGTTTAATAAATCCATAAAAGTTTAGGTTAACAATTTAATTGAATTAAAAGTATAATTGTTAAATTAAACCACCTAGTATTTTAAAAGTGTAAAATACACCCTATACTATATATATATATATATATATATATATATATATATATATATATATATATATATATATATAACATTAAAAGTCTAACATTATATATGTATGAGTAAAAGTCAGTCTTACCGTTAGTAGGTCTCATTCACGAAGCTAGTCTATAAGGGGTGTTTAAGGAAATTGCCTATAAAATGGCGATTGAATGGGTATCCACTCTTACCCACCACACTCTTGACTAGTGGAGGGTCGTTAGCCGAACGGGTAGGATAGGACGAAACCTTCCATTATAAGTATAATGAATTATTAAAGTAACTAAATGTTTTCATAAAATTCCCAATCTTAGTTACTTAGGCAAAAGTGAATTGATGCAATTCCATGAAATTACACTTTGTGCCCTTGCGAAGACGTTAGTGGAGCGTGTGTGGTTTACCGGCACACTAAATGGTTCTAAGCAAAGGTAGCAAAGGGTGACTTAATGTTTGTCATAGTTCGGTGGAGCGTGTGTGGTTTACCGGCACATCGAATAGGTGACTGTAACATGTGAGGGCACCAGGTAAGTTTGCATGGTTATTCGCACCCGCTTTGTGATCCTCGGCATCCCAGTCACAAACGAGAGGGGCATATCGAGATTTAAACATGCCATTGAAATGTTCAATGAATCTCATAGGATCTAGGAGTTTTCATAGATTTAAAACCTAAATTTCTTTTTCGTTTTTCATGGTGGAAATTAGGAGTTTTCATAGATTTAAAACCTAAAACCTCTCCCGAGTTGTAGAATATTGTGTTGGGTCCTAGCCTTAGTATCTCATTTGGGTGATTTGCTAAGGACTCATTCAATCAACTAACTTGAATTCGTTTTCTCCCGTATTGTAGATGTCAAAGTTCGACAACTATGGTTTTCCCAAATCCCGTGGAACAAGCATTCCACATGAATATGATATTCCACGATTCGATCGAGGAACAAGAGATCATACTTCACTTCCTCCTCCTCCTCAAATTATTCTCCCTAACCCACAAGTTCAAAGGCTTGAAAAGTTCAAGATCACTCAAGCCCTTTTGGCAAGTAAACATAAAGAAGGAAAGTCGGAGTGTGCACACGTCCTAGGGATGAAGTCACACATTGATAGGTTAAGAATGTTGGGATTCGTTGTCTGTGAGGAAATGGCTGTTGATTGGGTTCTTTAGTCACTTCCTAGCTCATATAGTGAGTTCGTAAGAGAGTACTATATGATGAACTGCGACGTGACCCTTATAGATCTCACCTATATGCTTATTGCTGCTGAATCAGCAATGGTTTGGCGCAATAGAAAAGCAAAGTTGATTGGTGAATCTGTATTCAAGACCTCTATGTATATAGACAATGGCAACGAAAGACATGTTATGATCGAAAAGTTTGATCATAAATGATCGAAAAGTTTGATCATAAGAGAAAGGCAATGTCTGAAGTAGTTCCATGTCATGTTCCAAGAGAGTCAATCTGCTTTTATTGCCAAGAGAAAGGGCATTGGAGACGAAGCTGCCCTATTTACCTAAGAGATCTAAGAGATGGGAGAGTCGAAATGTATGTCTCTAATATAGGTAAAATCCATTAACTAACTCTTTTAAGCTTCCATTCTAGATTCTTAATACATAATGTGATAAGATTACAATTGATGTTTTGTAAGATCGAAGAAAAGAAGGGAAGCTTAAGGGAAGAAGTGAGCAAAATCTAACCGTGAAGGAATGGATTTCGATCGCATTTCTCGAAGATTAGATTCTTGAGCTACTACTTAGAGTTAGAATTAGATTGCTAACATAGTTTTTCAATGAATTGCATTGTAAGGACAAAATTTTTCCGCAGTAAAATAAATTTTGATTTTATATTTATCCTTGCAATGACGTATATGAAAAATGGATGTTTGGATGTTTCTATTATTAGCAATAATGGATTTGGTTCTTATTATGTTATTTATGGAAAGTCAAGAGTTTACCAAATAGGGAGAGTTTCTCATCGCCCAAGTTTCAATTGGACAGAAACTTGGAATCGTGCAACTTGGTTGCACGATGAATGAGAAATTTCATATTTGGAAATGAGACTAATTCATTGACAAAGTGTCAAGTGAAGGACTAGGAGATCGAGCACACAAAGTTGCGTGTTAATCAAATCCACCATAAGAGTAACATTGATATTCGTCATGATTTACTAAAGGTTTAATAAATATGATCATACTTATAAGATTAAGTGTAATTCGGAATTGATTAAAAAGGTTTAAATCAATAGCAGAACGAATAAAAAGAATCAAGTAGGCAGAAAGATAAAAGTTTCTCCATTCTAAGAAGAAGAGAGAGTACCTTTTATGCTCTATGATAGGTCTTAATGATTAAGAACCATATCTCAATTAATCCTCTAAGAGAGTCTTAGTACAATTGCATGTCTAAGAAGAGGATTCAAGAATTGAAGAAATGGTTAAATCAAGAAGTCTATCATACTTCGTTCCAATAACAAGTCTTAAAGTTAAGATTGTGACAATGAGTGAAAAGTATTAAAGGTTTATAACATTCATCAAATGTGGAAAGTTGTGATGTCTTGAATAAGACAAAGACCAACTAGGACCAATTTATGAAGAGTTTTGATAAAAGCTTCACTAACTCTTGAATATTTGTTTGTCAAGAAATGTTTTGACAAGAGAATTTTATATGTCAAGGAGTCAGTGGGAGTCTTAATGGTCTTGAAAGGTTTCAAGAACAAATCAAAATAAACCTTATTGATCATCACTAGCACATGAGTTGAGGTTTACAACCTATCGTGTTGACATTATTTTGTTTCTGTGCCATTCCAATCGAGTGAGTCCTATGAGTTCTCATTTGAATGCATAAAAGGCAAGGACCTTGATCAATGGAAAGTACATTGATGAGAAAAGGTGAGCTGCTTAACTACTTGGAAGACATGGTGGGCAGCTATGCTACCATGAAGGCAAGAAATCAAGATTAAGAAAGTTCAATCCATATAAGTTTGAATTTTTCGTAAACCTTGGTTTTAACAAATTCACATGGATAGGAACACATACACCGTTTAAATCTAAGTGTCATAAGATTTCCTCCTTCATGAAAATGATTGTGAGGAAATGCTTTCACTAAGAAAGATTTTAAGAAGATAGTGATTGTAAAATTGCATTCTCGAATTCGATTATGGTTACGGTATCCCTTTCCATAATTTGAATTGTGAGGTTTGGCAATTGGTTACACACATATGAACTATCTAAGGCAAAGGTGTATAAGTTCAAGAAGCCTTGATAAAAGATTATCAAAGCACTAAGTATTAGAAACATGAACTTAAGAAATTCAATAAGCATTGTTTTTCTGAAAGTTAAGATGTTTATGAATACATGTCGAAGCTAGTGGGAGCATAAATGTTATGTTTTATAATAATCATCATGATAGTGGGAGCATAAATGTTATGATTGTATGATTATTAAGGCACGTATTGCAAGTTGGCAATATTAATTATAGAAAACAAGAGTTATACCTTGCAAAGTCGTAAGGTTTGTAAAGTTGTTTTGCTATAATTAAGGGAGAGAATATTATGCTTCATTTCAAATCTAAAGGATTAGGTTGAGAAATGTAAATAAATTTAGTCAAGGGTACATAGTGTCTTCTTAAAATTTCGATTATGATTACGGCATTCCTCTTCACAATTCGAATTTTGAGAACATAGCAAATAAAACATTATGCGTCGTGTCCCATACGCTTCGGGTATAGGATCGATTGCAAATGCTTTAATGTTTGACCATTCTAAAATTTTCCAAATGTCGAGCGCATTTAGAGGGAAAAGGGACTAGAATTGGTTTTGACTAAAATAATTAAACAACTATCAAAGGACAATCCAGAGTTTGACGAGGATTGGTCGCTTGTGAGTAGTTAGAAGCATGGTATTGGATGGACCATATCGACATTATTATGAATAGAAAAGATTCTATTAAGAATGAGTTGTCATATGCAAATTATGGAAATGTTTTCATATTGGATGGACCATATCGACATCATTACGAATAGATAAGATTCTATTAAGAATGAGTTGTCATATGGAAAATATCGAAGTGTGTCCATATTGGGAATTGAATATTGAAAATCTATGTCTAGATTAGAAACTTTTATGCAAAAGGATGTTCAAAGAATGTACTTTGAGTGAGAGACATCGTATCTAAGGAATTGTCTTGTAACAATCTCCGATAGAGGACTTTGTAATATCATTGGCAATAGTCTTTGTGACTTTAGTGCAGTGACATTACAAAAGAGATCATTGCATAAAATGTTACAATCTAGCATATTCTATAAGTAGCAAGAATTTGATATTCTTTCACTTATGATAAAGGATTTGGAGTTGTGAAATGATAATGATTGGAAATGTGTTCAATTTGATCTATTTCACAATAGTAAGAACCATAGGTAAACATTGTGTGCATGCTAAGAGCATGGGACAAGTGTAATAATTCAAGTAAGAAGTTGATTACCCGAAACGACAATTAATGAGTAATCGATATGGTGATAAATAAAAGGAGTTTTACTTATACTCAAAGGTTTGAGGCCATATGGGATTAGTATTATTCTTGTGTTTCACATTTGCATGTTTTGACTTCCAGAATAATTGAATTTATTAAGAATAATCGAATTATTCGAACGGGCCACAGTCGTTCATATGTTGGAAGTAGATATGAATGAAGATTGTCGTGAATTGGTGTGTGGATTGTCTAAAAGAGTATTAGACATAAGCAAATGTTTGCTGCAACGTTCATGAGTGCTTATGAATATGATTTGAGCATTGGATTAAACCCACGCTCACTTGGATCACTCCATGAATTGGATCACGAGTGATTGGTGAGACGATAACATCTTATATTCTTGAAACCGAGATGTGTGAGTTGTATCTTGCAAATCGGTTGCACATTGATAATATGTAAACGCACTAGTAACTTGGTGTTATAAAACATATTGTTGTGTGTGATTCGGTGAGTAAGTGCAAGCAAGCATTGTATCAAAGTTTATCCGTTCCTTTTATCCAAGGTAGGATAAAAGCGATATCTTTGGGCCCCTCGATGATTTAGTGATGACAAACGTAAATGCTCGGTCGGGCTAGGGCTAATTTGATTTGTTCAATTAGTCAGTCGTCATAAATCGGGAATCGAGATATAGTACAAAGAGAATGATTTGAAATCATATCTCATATGATATCTAGAATGGAGGAATATATGATCCCTTATCTAAGGACACGCGTATCTGATAAGATCAGAGTCGACAGCGGCTTTGGAAAGCTACGATTGCAGATCAGGATCTGAAGTCATACGCATAATAGTTATTAGACTTATCCAAGTGGGAGACTGTTGGATTAGTGTCTAAGTCCATAACTATTTTGGTATGTACTTGACCCGATGGTGCATGGTCCTTTTGGGTTGCCTTCACCAAAGCAACTTGATAGGATGAATTATGGAGAGAAAGTATTAAATATGATTTATTAATATATTATGACAATAATATATTAAAGGAGAAATCATATTGTTTAATTAATATTAGACAATAATTAATTGGTAATTAGTTTTGTGACTAAAAGAGATTAATTAAACTTAAGGGACTGGAATTGTAATTATAAGATAATTGCAATTTGGGCCATGGATTTCCTTTTATTATAAGGTGGATGAATTCTATGGGGAAGCCCATATGAAATCGTCCAAGGCCTTATGGAAAGGGCTCCATGGGTTGCTTAGGGCTTAAGCAACTAAATTAGGGTTTCCTTGTTAGATAACCCTAATTGCCTCACTATATATAGATCCCTTAAGGACCAAAAACGTGGCTAAGCTTCTTGCTAGGGTTTTCACATGGTTTTTGCAACCTCCAACCTCTCTCCTCTTCATCCTCTTGCTTATGGTGTTTGTAAACCATTAGAGGAGTGACACTTGTGACTCTAAGCCTTCCAAAGTCAATACAAGGAGATTTGGGATTGTTATTGCTACATAACAATCAAGGTAATATTATAAACCTATTCTTATGTTAATATGATTACTTGTATGCTAGAATTAGGGTTTATAGTCTTGGATAATTTGCATGTATAATAGAGAAACCTAGATCCAAGCATTAGGGTTTGTATGAGCACATAGGATGTCTTATGACCAAAACCCATCATATATATGATATGTGTATTGTGTGATGGTACTTTAGGGGAACTCATTAAGCGTTGGATTAAAGTTTTAGTTTTGTTGTAGGTACTTTAGAGGACTATGACAAGGCGAATGCGTGGCCGTACATATCCTGATTTATATATTGTTGATCTTGGGAGACTCTGTTTTGAATAATGTTTTGAAAACAATGGTTATGTAATCACTTTTATTAGTAAATGGGTTGTTTTGAAAGGTTTAAATTGGTTGTGATTTTTGAGATGGTACAAGTTGGTATCAGAGCCTTGGTTGGAGTGAATTGGAGGAACATTCGTGCGAATCCAGTCTCGAACTAAGGAACTGCAAAGGTTTTTAAAAAATGATTTTTGAAATTGTTTTAAACAACAATCAAGAAAATATGTGATGTGTACGATCTGCGGGAGTCAGTAAGTAGAACCCAAGTTATCACACTGTTATTTGATATTATGTTATGTTAGAACGTCATGCTACTGATAGGCTAGGGATCTTCAGGAATTGCATGAAAGAATTGCCTGATTATATGTTGCCTGATAGCCTAGGGTTCTTCCTTGTATGAAATTGACATCATTACTGTAGTTTCTTAGTATATGCATCAAAATTGTACATAACTAAGATTTTATAGCCTAAGAATGTTTGATTTGGCCTTATTTTATATTCCTTGTTTGGTTGTGGGCTTAGGATAGAATAAAGTATTCAACCGTATATGGGATCCATTGTTATGTATGATTTGCATACACGAGTGTTGCGGGGTTGGTGGAAGTTTCATGGATGAGTTATGTAGGGTCAGTCAACCAGTCGAGGGATGTCTAGCCTTTCTCTAGGAATTGAGAATAGGGTGTATGCGTATTCTAGTAAGTGTTGTTAGGGTTTTTTTTGATGATCTTCTAAGACAGATACGGGTAGGTGCTAAAGGTAGTATGGGCCCGTACTGTTGGAAGCACAGGACCTGTACGCATAACAGGGAAGTCACAACCCTTAGGGTTTTGTCGAGGAATGGTTCCTATGGTATGATATGCATTTTATCTGATATCTCTCTGGTTTATTTTCAATATGGTGTTCACGAGCGGATCCAGATTAGGAGCGAGTGGCTAGGATAGGCCAGGGTTGACCGAGGATCAAGTCAGGGAGATGATTCATGCTGAGGTTGTTTCTATTGTCTGGGGGTAGATACTAGAGTTGTTTGGGTCTATCAAGACCCCCATGATAGATTTCTTTGATGACCGTTATGTTGCACTTTCTAAGACTGTCGTTGTTGCTGCTACCACGATAGTCGCTACAACAAGGATTGGCGCTGGGAGAGCTTTCCAGTACCGGGACGTCGACAATACGAAGCCCCCGGTGTTTGACGGTGTTCATGATCCGATCATTTCCATGTGGTGGCTGTCAGATATTGAGGGATGTTTATTTACTTGCTCCTACCTAGCTTAGTAGAGGGTCAAGTGCGCTCTGAACCTTCTTAGGTCAGATCATTTGGTTCTATCCAGACCTCCATAGTAGAGAGTTACAGTATGATGGGAACAGTTCTCTGAGATGTTCCGCTCGAGGTGTGTTCCATTGATGAAGCGGGAGAAGGTGGCTTTGAAGTATTTGGATATGAGATCAGGAACCGAATCGGTGACGGAGATCGCCATGATGTTTACAGAGAGAGCTATGTTTTGCCCTAATTTTTCTGCTTCTAAGCAAGCTCGGATGACCCGATACTTGAGCATGCTCAAGACGGACATCTGACAGTTTGTGTCCACACAACGATATGGTACACTGGTGGAGTTGCAGGAGGCCATTAGGCTGCGGGAGATTGAGATGGAGCTCTAGAAGAGGGAGCAGAGGCAGGCCCCGATGCAGTTGCAGCCTGCGACAAAGTAGTTCAAGTTCGCTGATGTGAGATCTAGGAGTCTGAGGGGTCGCACTTGTGGGAAGTGAGGCAAGGTTCATGATGGTGCTTACCGATCTTCTTCTGGATGCCACAAATATGGTAGGCAGGGCCACATTACAAGGGACTGCCATCAGCAGGCTCTAGTACCCAACACCAGGATTTGCTATCATTGTGACCTGGTAGGCCATGTGAAGGCCACTTGTCCCTTACTTACTGCTTGACCGATAGATACCCGATACATACTCCAGTGTCGACTACTCCGAGGATCACTGATGGAAGCCAGGGTAGAGCGAAGCCCCCGAGGGCTCGAGGTCGCGCTTTTCTGCTCATGACATAGGAGGCCAGGGCAGCGCCAGAAATCATTACTGGTATGTTTCTATTTATTGTTATGTCGATTATGTTATGGTATCCTTATGTTTATGATTTTGTTAGGTACCTTCCCGGTGAACTCTTTGCTTGCTCTTGTGCTTTTTGACCCATGTGTGAGTCGGTCTTTTGTATACCAAATGTTCATTATGGAGTTTGATATGCCTATTGGGGAGTTGGAGTTTCTGTTGCGGGTTTCTATCACCAACGAACATGGGATTTCTGCATCCAGAATGTATCAAGGTTGTAAATTGGAGATCTTCGGGGTGCCTTATCTGATATATTTGATCCATATCCCCAAGGGGGATGTATGCGTGATAGCGAGGATAGACTGGTTGAGCAGGTTTGGTGCTATGATAGACTGAGAGGGCCAGTGAGTAGTAGTTTGCACCCCGAGTAGGGGGAGAACTAGTTATCTATGGAGAGGGTACCAAGTTTGGTTCAGGATTTTGTTCGGCAGCCAGGGCGCGGCAATATATTCAGCATCGGTGTATGGGTTAATTTCCTATGTGGTCGATACTCAGGTATGGAGCAGACTTTAGTTTCAGAGGTGCCAGTTGTCAGGGAGTTTGCTGATGTGTTTCTGGAGGAGTTTCCCGGTGTGCCTCCTGAGCGGCAGGTTGAGTTCAGGATTAATCTAGTGTTAGGTGTGGCTCCAATAGCCAAGGCGCCATACCGCTTGGCACTACTCGAGATGTAGGAGTTTTCCTCTCAACTTCATTAGTTGTTAGGCAAGCAATTCATCAGGTCGAGCAGTTCGCCATGTGGTGTCGATTTTGTTCGTCGAGAAGAAGGATAGTTCACACCGGATGTGCATTGATTACCAGGAGTTGAAAAAGTTGACGGTGAAGAAACGTTATCCCTTTTCATAGATTGACGACCTCTTTGATCAGTTTTAGGGTGCATCTTAGTTCTCCAAGATTGACTTGAGGTTGGGGTATCATCAGGTGAGGATGAGAGAGGAGGACGTAGAGAATACCACGTATCAGATTCATCATGGGCATTACAAGTTCATGGTGATGTCATTTGGGCTCACCAATACGTCTGCAGTGTTTATGGATTTGATGAATCGGGTATGCAGGTCGATGCTCGATCGATCAGTTATGTGTTCATTGATGATATCTTGGTGTATTCCAATACCAGAGAGCAACACGAGGAGCACCTTCGAGAGCTTTTGGGAGTGTTGAGGCGAGAGCAATTGTATCTAAGTACTCGAAGTGTGAGTTTTGGTTATGAGAGGTCCAGTTCCTGTGACACCTCGTTAGCCAAAATGGGATTTTGGTCGATCCGGCCAAGATCGAGGCTGTGATGCAATGGGAGGTTCCGAAATCTCCCTCAAAGATTAGGAGTTTCTTAGGTTTAGCGGGATATTATCGGAGATTTATCCAGGATTTCTCTAAGATTGTTGTTCCCCTCACTCTTCTGACGAGGAATGGAGTAGATTTTCGATGGGGCCCTGAGCAGCAGTTGCCATTTGAGACCCTACGTTAGAGATTATGTGAGGCCCCGGTATTGACCCTTTTGGAGGGTGTTGAGGATTTCATGGTATTTTGTGATTCATCCATCATTGGTTTGGGGGTGGTCCTTATGCATAGGGGTCGAGTGATTGCTTATGCTTCTCAGCAATTGAAGTCGCATGCGGCACAATATCCTACTCATGGCCTAGAGTTGGGGCAGTAGTTTTGGACCTCGAGATTTGGATATATTATATTTATGGGTTTCGTTGTACCATTTACACGGATCACAAGAGTTTGTGATATCTTATGAACCAACTGAACCTAAACATGAGGTAGCGTAGATGGATGTGTTGGGTTTTGAGCAATCTAACACTTCCTAAGTGTGCATGCAACCCTAATAAACCTTGGATCTATGTTTGTCTAAATACATGCAAAATAATAATTTTTCCAAGGTTCATAACCTATCTAACATGGCATGGGGTACTTTTAAACATAAAAGAATTAGATGAGATTACATACCTTTTGATGATGAGTTCAATTCCTAAGGAGTTTGAGGGCCAAGCACCAATAGTGTGAATGCCTCAAATGGAATCACAAATCACCACAAACTCTTGGAAAACTTTGAGAGAGTGTATACACACTTATAAAATCGGTCACACACTAACACACATACTCTAGTAACACTAGTCACACTAGTAGCCATTTCATGCAACATAAGCATGCTTATATAGTGTACATGATTAGGGTGAAACCCTAATAACCCATGACCTTTCCTTTTCCAAGGATCCATGGGTTAAAAGCTCCATGGATCATCCATGGACTTCCATATAAGCCTAGCCCATTAACAAATGAGTATTAGCCCACACCATATAAAACAATAGCCCACAATTTAATTAGTCTTCCTTTTAATCTCGAAATTAATTCATAATTAATTTAAGACTAAGACTAATTAAATAACATGACTTCATATTAATATATTATAACTTATAATATATTAATAATCATATGTGTATAACTCTCATAAAATTATCCATAAATAGTTTGGATGAAATGCAACCCAAATGGACCATGCCGGGTCGGGTCAAGTATATACCAAATAAGTTATGGACTTAGACACCTTATCCAACAGACTCCCACTTGGATAAGTCTAATAACTATATTTGCGTATGTTACTTCAGGAACCAACCAGCAATCGTAGCTCTCGAAAACTCTGTTGAACTATGAAGAAAACTCTGTTGAACTATGAAGCGCCATTTTAGATAAGTGATCATATAATCCTCTGTTCTCATGATATCGGCCGGACAAATACATGGAACAACGTCGTACTTATTGTCCAACAGTTTGTTTCCTGATTTTCAATTTGTTTGACAAAGAACTTAATCGAACACATCAATTTAGTTCTGACCGAACGATACATAGGTCACAACAAAATCATCGAGGGGCCCAGATATCGCTTCTATTTCTAGAAGGAACAGATAAACTTCGACTCATATGCTTGTTCTACTACTTGTTGAATTGTACACAAAGGCACGTTTTATAACATCAAGTTACTGATGCGTTTACGTGCAATCAATGCACAACCAACTCATAGGTAACAACTCATATCTCTAGGTTTGAAGATTTATATGATATTACCGTCTCACGATCACTCGATATAAATTCCATGAAGTGATACAAGTGAGTGTGGGTTTATTCCAATACTCATAACTTATGAGCACTCATGAATGTTGTAGCAACCATTGCTATGACTAAACCCATTTAGCCATCTACAAACTCGATTCATGACAGTCTTGATTCATACCTACTTCCAACATATGAACGACTGTGGAGTGTTTAAATAACTTAGTCATTCGGAAAGAATAACCTAGCTATTTTGGAAGTCAAAACATGCAAAGTGAAACACAATAATAATCGAATCCAATATGGTCTCAGAACCCTTTTGAATATAAATAGAACCACCTTTTATTTATCACCATATTGATTACACATTATTCATTGTATAATGTTTCAAACAATCAACTTAAGACTTGAATAAAAAACAACAGTCGTCCCATGCTCCTATCATGTACACTTTGTTTTTCTAAACAATAGTTATGCCATACTCCAAGTATGCACACTATGTTTGTCTATGATCCTTACGTTGTGATGTAGATCAATTGAACATGATTCCAATGATACTCATTTCACAATCCCAAATCCTTATTTTAAATGTGAGAATCCCCGATTCCTATCATTTACCAAAAAACTGTTAGATTTTAAACTTTTATGCAATGTTCCTCTTGTAATGATTATGCACAAAGTCACCAAAACCTTGTCACCAGTCATTACAGAGTATTCCAAATAAGGTCAACTTCTATGGAACGGAAGTCTCATATTCAAAGTACATTGCTTTGAACATCCTTCTTGCATTAAGGTTTTCTAATATTACATAGATAGAATAACTTCCACCTATGGAGACATTTCCATAGTCCCATTTTGACTATCACTTCCGAACAAGAGTTACTTCTTTTCAGAATATGTCAATATGGTCCTTTTCGACAACTTACATCATACTTCCAACCTTCCCTGAGCAACCAATCTTTGGCGAACCTCAGATTTGTCCTCGACAATTGCTTAATCATTTTAGTCATATCCAGTTCTAGACTTTTCCCTTTTCAATGCCTTAAGCATTTGGAAAATTTAGAAAAGATGAATATTATAGCACATGCAATCGATCCTATATCCGAAGCATATGGGACACGATTCATGATGTTTGACATAAAGACATGATACTAGACCAGTCTTTTGCTACAATATTTTTTATTTGCCATGTTTTCAAAATTTAACTATGAAGAGGGATACCGTAATCATAATCGAATTTTGAAAACGCAATATATATATATATATATAATATCTTCAAGTTGAACCATTCCAACATAAAATTCATATATATATTCTTGACTAAAGATGATTAAAATCTCAATATAAGCTTTTAGAATTGAAATGAAGTATAATTTCCTCTCCCTTAATTATAGGAAAACAACTTTTCAACCCCTGCAACTTCACGAATTGAAACTTTGTTTTCTATAATTAACATTGCTAACTTGCAACACTAAACGTAATAATCATGCTCCCACTAACATGATGATTATTAGCATAACACTTATGCTCCCACTAGCTCTGACATATTTCCAGAAATCTGCTGGACTTCTGAAATTTAGATTCATACACCCTTTCTTAGATAGCTCACATGTGTGTCTAAACAATTTTCAGAACTATGAAAAGGGATGCCATAATCATAGTTTCAATTGTTTAGGCATTTGCCATTTCTCACAAGTCCATGTTAGTGTGTCGGTTAACCATACGCGCTCCACTAACGACTTTTGAAAATGCAAATAACACAATTGATATCTACGTAAAATCTACTTAGTGAAAGCGTTTCCTCACCATCATTTTCATGAATCGGAGAGAAACCTTATGACACTTAGATTTTATAGTGTATGAGTTCCTATCCATGTTAATTTGTCAAAACCATAATCACAAGATAAGGTTAGTGAAAAATTCAGCCTTACATGGATTAAACTTGTTCAATCTTAGTTTCTTGTCACCTTGGTAGCACAAGGTCCACCAATGCTTCCAAGTTGAACTCTGATAACTCACATGCAAATTCAACTTATTTGAAGTAGGTACATAAATAAGAATTATGTCAACATGATAGGTTGCAAACCTTAAGTCGTGTGCTAGTGATAAATTACAGGTTTTACTCTTGATTAAATCTTGAAACTCTTTCAGGATCTTTAAGGCTCCCACTGTCCCCTTGACATATAAGTTTCCCCAGTCAAGAACCATTCCTTGACAAAACAAATATTCAAGGGACAATGCGGATTCTTATCAAGACTAACACTTCACACAATTGGTCTTAGTTGGTCTTTGTCTCATCCAAGACATCACAACTTACCAATCTCAAATGTAAAAGAGTAGAAAACATTTTACTCTTACATCTGACTAGTGTTAATTAAATCTTCCTTTATGTCACTCAAAGTTACAATCTTGGAGTATGACTCTAAGAATTGTTTTGGAACGAAGTATGACTCATCTTCTTGATTTTAACCAATCCAACAATTCATGACCTCTCTTCTTAGCCATAACAATACACTAAGACGTCCTTAGAGTATGAATTTGTGATATGGTTTCATAATCATTAAGATGATCATGAAATACGATACTAAAGTGCTCTCCCATCCTTTCAGATTTGAAAAACTTTTATCTTTCTGCCTAATTTGATTCTTCTCATTTGTTTTTTCATACATTGTAACCTTTCCAATGTTACAGAATTATACTTAACCTTATAAGTATAATCATATTTACTAATCTTTAGTAAATCATGACAAATCAATCTTTGTGGTGGACCTTGACCAGCGCACACCCAGTGTACCTAATTCCTTAGTCCTTCAATTGACTCACATATACATGTGATCAAAGAATTAGTCTTAATTTTCAAAGATGAAAAATTCTCATTCATCATACAATACAACTTGTATGATTCCAAGTTTCTGTCCAATTGAAACTTGGGTGATGAAAAACTTTCTTCATTTGGTAAATTCAGACACTACCACAAATGAAAGAATCAAATCCACTTTCCAATATTGCTATTACTGGAAACATATAAGCAACAATTTTCCACAGATGCCATTGTAAGGATATTTTTAAAATAAATAAACTTAAAACCCTTTTTTTCTTTTATTTTAAAACTTTGCGGAAAAACTTATCCTTACAATCCACATGAAAACCTTGTTGTTATATATTCATAAGCAATATATTATAACTCTTAAGCAACAGCTCAAAATTCTGATTGCCGAACCATGCGATCGAAACCCACCTTTGCAATCAGAATCAACATATACTTACTTTAAGCTTCCTATCTTTTGTTTGATTCTTAAAACATCAGCATGTGACCCATTCACATTATGTAATAAGAATCTCCAAATAGGAACTTAATAGAGTTAGACAGTGGACTTTACCCGAAGTAGAGTCAAACCTCTTGACTTGATCAACCTTATGACCTTTCAGGCGTATAGGGCAGCTTCGCAACCAATGCCCCTTCCTTTGGCAACAAAACACATGGACCCTTTGGTAATGGCACATGAGACTATCTCAGACTAGCCTTTCTCTTTACCATTTGGTCAACCGAGTTGACTATGGCCGATCCCTTTCCATTGGGAAGAGAAATCTTTTTTTAGATATCCAATGCTACCATTGTCAATGTCCATTTAAGACTTGGGAAGTTGTTCTTTTAATCAAATTTGCTTTACTGGTGTTCCAAATCATTGCTGATTCCACAACACCAAGCAAATAGATAACATCATTAAGGGTCATGTCATAGTCCGTCTCATAGTAGTCCCAAAGAGACTCACTATGTTACTAAGAAAGTGATTGAACATCCAACTTTCACGGGACTTTGACACCCAACTCTCCCGGCTTGTTAATATGTGACTTTATCTTCAAGATGTGAGCACACATAGACTATGCTTGCCAATAGGGATTGAGTGACTTTAAACTTTTCAAGAACTTGTGGGTGAGGGAGAATAATTAGAGGAGGTGGAGGAAGTGAAGCATGATGTTGAGGGACACCATCTTCAAGAGATTTGGGAAGATCATAGTTGTCTGAACCAGACATCTATAATGGGAGAAAATCAAGTTAGTTGATTCAAAGTCCTTAATATAACACCCAATATGAAATATTAAGGTTAGGACCCAACACAATATTTTATAATTTGGAAGAGGGATGCCGTAATCCAAGCTATAAAATATTTGAAGGTAGGCGAATGACGATTCACCAATTTCCACCATGAAAAACGAAATAATTTATTAGGTTTTAATTGGATTTGAAATTCCTAGATCTTTTGAGATTCATTGAACTTTTCAATGGCATGTTTCAATCTCGAGTGTGCCCTCTCAAATTTTGTGACTGGGATGCCGAGGATCACAAAACAAGGTGTGAATAACCATACCAATTCACTTGGTACCCTTAATATTATCACCCAATCAATGTGCCGGTTAACCACACACGCTCCATTGATCTATGACAAACATTAAGTCACCCTTCGTGGTCCTTACTAGTCCAAGTTAGTGTGCCGGTTAACCACACACGCTCCACCAATGACTTGGTAAGGTACAAAGTGTGAATTCCATGGGCTAGCACCAAATTCACATTTTTCCTAAAGTAACTAAGATTGGGAATTAAATAAAAAATATTCAGTTACTTTATAATATTCATTATACTTTTAATGAGAATTTAAAGTCATTGTCCTACCCGTTCGGCTAACGACCCTCCACCAGTCAAGCAAGTGGTGGGTGAGAGTGGACACCCATTAAGTCGCCATTTTATAGGCAACAACCTTATACCCACCTTATAGACCGGTTTCGTGAATGAGGCCTACTAACGGTAAAACGACTTGTTCTTATACATATATATAATAATTAACCATTAATGTTATAAATAGTATAAGTGTTGAATTTTAACTTTTAAAATTCTAAGTGTTGGAATTAAAGTTTATTAAAGTGTGTGAAACTTTTCCAAATTCCAAAACTTGAGGGCAAGTTTTGAAACTATTCAAAACTAATTAATTCCGTGATTTATGTGTTTAAAGTAGTTTTAATCCAAAAACTCTTCAAGTTCCATAACTTCAAGTTATGGAAGACTTTAAACTAATAAAAGAATTACTTTTCTTTATTTTATAACTTATGGAATTAATTAAGGTTACACTTTATTTATATATTTATTAATGAAGTGACTCTTGAACCTCCATAACTTAAGGACAAGACTCTTCATCTTTTGTAACCATCCAAAACTTTTCATTTCATAACTTATGAATTAAAGGTTCATAAAAATGAAGACTCTTCATTTTATGTAACTTATGTGTTTTTAATGTGTGTTAAAGAAAAGTGATCTTTGGATATCCATAACTTGAGGACAAATTATGGACTCCATTAAAACACATAAATGATCAAGAATTAATTCTAAACAATTCAACAAATAATTCCTATCATCTTCTAAATTCATAAGAACATGAACATGATCATCAAAATTTCAAGAATTATATGAACACATAAAAATCATGGAATTTTGATATATGCTATTATAAATGGATTAGAACAACCATTACACCAACTAAAACAAATTTTAAAACACCAAAACAGTTTAGGGTAATGTTTCTAGTCCATTTCCAGCAGCAAAAGTCGAAATTCTGCATTCTGATCATTCTACTCGCCGAGTGCACGAACCTACTCGCCGAGTAGGATGAATTTTTCCTTGAACTCGGCGAGTCCCCCCATGGACTCGGCGAGTCCATCAGCCAGACAACAACAATTTCAATTTTTCTTTCACTATTTTGCATCAAGTATCAAACAAGCAAGCCTAGGCTCTGATACCACTGTTGGGTTTTGAGCAATCTAACACTTCCTAAGTGTGCATGCAACCCTAATAAACCTTGGATCTATGTTTGTCTAAATACATGCAAAATAATAATTTTTCCAAGGTTCATAACCTATCTAACATGGCATGGGGTACTTTTAAACATAAAAGAATTAGATGAGATTACATACCTTTTGATGATGAGTTCAATTCCTAAGGAGTTTGAGGGCCAAGCACCAATAGTGTGAATGCCTCAAATGGAATCACAAATCACCACAAACTCTTGGAAAACTTTGAGAGAGTGTATACACACTTATAAAATCGGTCACACACTAACACACATACTCTAGTAACACTAGTCACACTAGTAGCCATTTCATGCAACATAAGCATGCTTATATAGTGTACATGATTAGGGTGAAACCCTAATAACCCATGACCTTTCCTTTTCCAAGGATCCATGGGTTAAAAGCTCCATGGATCATCCATGGACTTCCATATAAGCCTAGCCCATTAACAAATGAGTATTAGCCCACACCATATAAAACAATAGCCCACAATTTAATTAGTCTTCCTTTTAATCTCTAAATTAATTCATAATTAATTTAAGACTAAGACTAATTAAATAGCATGACTTCATATTAATATATTATAACTTATAATATATTAATAATCATATGTGTATAACTCTCATAAAATTATCCATAAATAGTTTGGATGAAATGCAACCCAAATGGACCATGCCGGGTCGGGTCAAGTATATACCAAATAAGTTATGGACTTAGACACCTTATCCAACAGGATGGACGTGGTCCGGGATTATGACTGCGAGATCCTTTACCATCCGGGTAAAGCGAATGTGGTAGTGGACGCCTTGAGCCGCAAGTCGGCTGTACCTTCAGCGGGAGAGATGTGTATGAGGATATTCGTTGATTCTCCACTTTTGGATTTGATCATAGAGGCACAAGCACGTGGAGTTAGGAGGGAGAACTGGAAGCAGGAAAGGATCAGGGGAAAGATTGTCAGGTTTGTCACCGATAGTCGGGGGTTGTTGACCCGGTGTGGTCGGCTTTGGGTTCCAATTTCTGGCGGGATCAGGCAGATAGTGTTAGAGGAGGCTCATATGTCTCGCTTTTCTATACACCCGAGAGCTACCAAGATGTATCATGATTTGAGATTAAGTTACTGGTGGTCGTGTATGAAGAGGGAGACAGCCCGGTATGTAGAGTGACGCTTGACCTGTAGGATGGTCAAGGTCAAGCATCAGAGGCCACATGGCAAGCTGCAGCCTTTAGAGGTTCCCATGTGGAAGTAGCAACATATCTCCATGGATTTTATCACCAAGTTGTCAAAGACTGACAAGGGTTTTGATTCTATATGGGTCATCGTGGATTGATTGACCAAAAGTGCCCACTTTTTGGCCATCCGAGAGAGCTTTTTGGTCGAAAACTTGGCCAACATGTATGTTCAGGAGATTGTTGCTCGTCATGGGGTTCCGGTCTCCATTGTTTCAGACTGAGATGTCCTGTTCACTTCCATATTTTGCCATAAGTTCCACAAGGAACTGGGCATAAGGCTACATTTCAGCACTGATTATCATCTGCGGGCCGACGGTCCGAGTAAGCGGACCATCCAGACACTTGACGATATGTTGTGGGCTTGTGTTATGGATTTTAGTGGGAGTTTGGATTCCTACCTACCTCTTATAGAGTTTTCCTACAACTCTAGCTATGACTCCAACATTTGTCCCCCCCCCCCCTTTTGAGCTCTTGTATGGTCAGAGGTGTCGTACCCCGGTATGTTGGGGAGAGGTTGGTCACGGGGTCATGGGAAGGACTGAAGTAGTCCTTTAGACCACAGAGCTTATTCAGCAGATCAAGCAGAGACTGCATACAACTCATAGTCGGCAAAAGAGTTATGCCGACCGGCGCCGATCATATTTAGAGTTTTAGGTCGGCGATATGGTATTACACAGGGTCTCACCTTGGAAGGGTGTGATATGCTTCATTAGGAGGGGGAAATTGGGTCCCCGGTATATTAGACCATTTCGTGTGATAGCCAGGGTAGGCAGGGTGGCCTACCGGTTGGATTTGCCAAGTGAGCTCAGTCAAATCCATAACACTTTCCATGTCTCTCAGTTGCAGAAGTGTGTGTTGGATAGTGAGGCAGTGGTCCCTTTGGATGATATTTAGGTCGATGAGTGTCTGGATTGTATTGAGAGGCTGATGGATATATTGGAGAGAAAGATGAAGGTCATGCACAACAAGGAGATATCTTTGGTAGAGGTTTAGTGGCAACATCGGAGAGGCTCTGAGTAGACCTGGGAGTCGGAGGCTGAGATGCGGGAGCATTATCCTGAGTTTTTCGCAACGACCTACTTCGAGGATGAAGTCTAGTTCAAGTAAGGGAGAAATGTAACATCTTGATGTCAAGGTTATTTCAATTTCAACCCTATGTTTGAATAATAATGTATTTAATCCCTTGAGTTTGAAAGGATTGCAAAATGACCCATAGTGGCAATATGGTAATTTTATCTAGGAGTAACATCCTGAGCGTATGTTGTGTACGCTAGGCGTACTAGGGCGCGCCCTAGTATGCTGGGTGTACACCTCGTATGCAGGGTATACGTGAAGAATGTGCAAACCCTAATTTTTAGGGTTGGGTCCATATTTAAACACCATTATATCCTCATTTCTCACTCCTTCATCAACCTCCCTCGGTGAAAAATGACCCCAAGCAAACCCCAAGTGAGAATAGTGCATTTTGAGACCATTAGAGTGTTTTTGTGGTGCTCTTGAAGAAGAAGAAGAAGAATAAGAAGAAGAAGAAGAAGAAGAAGAAGAAGAAGAAGAAGAAGAAGAAGGTGAGAAGAGCTTAGAGATTGGAAGAATCTTGGATCTGAGATTATCTTATTGTTAGCAACCTCCAAGAGGTATAAAGTTCACAACTTGATCACTCCATGTATATCTAGACATTTATTCAATTAGGGAACTTTTGGTCCCAAATATGGTGATTACTGATCATGACATGTTCTTGACCCAATAAGTCGTCCTTTCAGACCTTATGAAGGGTCTTAAGTCATAAAAATGTGGTCTTGATGGTTAGTTTTGCTCCATTCATGCTATAGAAGGTCTTAAGGCATTAAGATGTTGAGATTTTGTGTATTAAGCACTTAATGAGAATGCAAAGTCATAAAGTTGGAAACTTTATGACTCTTAAGGGTATTTTGGCTTTGGATCTGACTTTGGATGTGAAGATTTGGAGTATTAAGCTCTTAATGGGAAAAGGGTTGAAATGGTGCGTACGTTGGGCATGCCAAGTGGTACATTGCGTGTATGCGATCGTCGTTCTGTAATAAGGTCAAGCACCAAGTACGCCCAACGTACAGAAGAGTACGTCTCACATACTCGGTTGGGTTGGGTTGGCTCGGCTCGACTGGGTTAACCCGGCTAGGTGTTGACTTGACTTCTGATTGTTAACCAAGTTTGACCAAGGACATTTTGGGGAAAATACATTAATGGATAATGTTTTGATATTTGGGTTTTGGGTTGATCTAATATTTAGGAGTAGAGTATTGATCAGCTATTCGTCAGATTGTGAGGTGAGTTTTCCTCATTGTACTTGTGGTTTGAAGGCACCAAGGTCGGCCCATTGGATTGATATCTTTTTATACATTCATTTATGATATGTTGAGTATGGGATAGATCTGTATGATTATATGATAATTGTTGATATGCGTAGACCGGTAGATTTGTAGGAGTACCTGTGATTTCTGGGTGCATAATTATTTGTTTGTTGAATATGTTTGTTATCTGTTATATGTCGATATATTATGTTAGGTTGAGACATTACTGCTATGTGCGTGAGTCAACAGACCGAGGGTACTCCAGTCCGATGACTGAGTGGACCCGAGGGTATTCTAGTACGATGACTGAGTGGGCCCGCTGTATAGTGGTATCCTAACATGTTTGCTTACAGTTTAAGTTTGGTTGTAGGTACTTTAGAGGACTATGGCAAGGCGAAGGCGTGGTCGTATATATCCTGATTTATATATTGTTGATCTTGGGAGACTTTGTTTTGAATATTGTTTTGAAACAATGGTTATGTAAACACTTTTATTAGTAAATGGGTTGTTTTGAAAAGTTTAAATTGGTTGTGATTTTTGAGATGTTATATCATTAACTAGCTCTCATTGTGTATTATTTATTATTATTCATAAAACTACATAAAACAATTAAATTTTTCTAGGCCAAAATGGTGATGCTATATATACATTCGCTTACATAAAAATAAAGATATAAACGCAATTCATATCTCCATTGAATAATAAACTTTGTTTATTTATATAAATACTTGCAATAACCATAATTTAATATCCAAAAACTTGATGCATAACATAATTGAATATTGATAGATGGTTCACATTAATAATCGTTAATCTCATAAACATTATTCAACATATAGAATAGTATGATATTAAAACTAGAGTGTTACATTTTATCACCCCTTCTAACTTATGTCCCTTGAATCATTCATGAAATAAATGTAGAGTACATAGATCACACTTCTTCTTTTAAATCAAATCTAATGTATAAACCTCAACCCCGATGATGGATCCACTATAACTTTACTAACCTCATATCCTTCTTTTCACATCTCTTCACATTTCTTTAAAGAAATATCTTTGGGTTCTTAATCATATCTAAAAATCACATTTAGTTTTACATATGATACTGATAACTCTATTGATTCATTAACAAATTTGTTCCACATATTGTTTATAGAAACACATGATGTATACATGTTAATTCATTGGGAAACTCTAATTCCCATGTCACTTTTTTATCTCTTTACCATACTATGAATTTAAAATGGATAACGACCTTCCACAATGATACTTTAAGCATTACCATGTTCTTAGTTTAAATTTCTAATAGTATTTTTTGTTAATTCGCACAATTGTTTTGTTTTGTTTTTTTAGAGATACACAAAGTCGTTCCAAGATTTTTACAAATCTTGTGGTTAACTGTATTATCTCTAGGCACTTATAATGTTTTCTATTCGGCTTCCACTTAAGAGGTCGAAATCCAAAAACATCTTTCATACAACGCTTTACAAGGTGCTACTTTGGTTCTCATGTGGTAAAATAATGTTCGTAATTAAACTTAATTGAATTATGATTAGTATGAAATTGAATATGTTATGGGAAGTATTTATATAAGTATGGTGCAAGTATAAATATGTATACACACGAAATAGGACAAAACCCAAAGTACATTACTATTTATGAAATTTATGGGACTAGAAGGAAAAAATGTTATACACATGAATCAAAGGAAGTAAATAATGGAAAGTAATTATATACATTATAAAATAAGTATCATGGTATGCGAGAGCTTAATATAAACAAGACAGGAAAGTTTGTTTCCATACGAGAATATTAAAACAAGAGTATATATAATTTTCTAAGTAATTAGTACAAAAACCTCATTGGATAAGTATCAGAATTCCATTAAAAAAATATGACATTTGAGCTTTTGCAAAGTTGTTGTATCACGTATATAAGATGTGTTTAGGACTTGGATAAATATTTGGTCAAACAGGTAAAGCTTTTAATAGTTTTTTTTCGTACAAACAACATTACCCAGTAGTTTGGTTTGAGTTGGTATGGTTCATGCGGTAGTATTCGGTCTGAGATAGTACGGTGGATAGTTTGGTTTGAGTTAGTATGGTTCATGTGGTAGTATTCGGTTTGAGCTAGTACAGTTCATACCATGCCCTATAAACCTTAAGTAGAACCGTTGACTTGAGTTGTGTAACACCCCAAAATTCAACCCAAATTTTTCGATTAAAACTTTAAGTATTTATTGAAATCACAACTGCAAGATCTTTATGGGTATGAACTTTATACCTTTAGAATATGCACCAAGTGGATTAGTTTTTGGATCCAAAAGCTTGCAAGCAACCCCTCCTTCTTCACTAGTCTTTGTCTTCAACAAAAGGCCACCAAAATCACCACTAAGCTTCCATATCCTCACACAAAAAGGATACACTTGATATTAGGGTTTGGAAGGAGTGGAGACATCATTATGGGAGGCCCAAGGGTGAGTTAAAGCCTTTAAATAAGTGCAATACCCTAAAAATTAGGGTTTGACATCAGTCTACGTACACCCCAGCGTACTCCTAGTACGCCCAACGTACTAGGTTCAACTCCGTGATCATCTCTTGCCTAGTACGCCTAGCATACACTATGTACGCCCAGTGTACTAGGCTTAACATAAAAACCCTCCAACTTCGAATGGCCATAACTTCCTCGTTCTAACTCCGATTTCGATGTTCTTTATATCCATAGAGAGGTATTGAAAAGCCCCACAATAATATCTAGATATATTTGATTGAGAACTCCTTGAACAAAAATCCATTTCTCATGCAAGAAACCGACCTATGACTCTTCCCACGCCACCCTTTGGCCCAAAGCACAATCCATAGGATTTAGGTCTCACAAGCTTCATTGCCTTCTTCCAAAAGATCTAAACATTGCCTCCTTAAGGCCTCAAAGCTTTTATGGAATCGATTTCCGGCTCACGACCCTAAATCACAGAATGGCCGAGAACAGGGTGTTACAAGTTGACCAACATGATTTAATGGGGAATTCAAGCAATTTAAGTCCATAAATTCCAAAAGGATTGTACACGAGATAGTTCTAAGTTTTATAAACATCATTACTAGTAATATATAATTTTCAACAAGCAATAAGTATGAAATTGTAAGTAAGAACTGAAGATCCATTTTAGGTATCATTGAAATTTATAATTTATGTTGGTACACATGTGAACGAGTGGTAGTAAAAATATGATGATTTCCTACTGTTTAGGTACATGAAATTAAATATAAAGCGTATTGGTATCTTTGAAGTAACATTGAGAAGTTGAGCGAATACTAAAAGACTACATATGGAAACAATTTAAAAACAAAAAACACAAGGGGACTATGGTTAAAGGGACACGCACATGTGAATTTTAAATCACAAAATATTAATACATAGATTAAATACATTGACATAAAGAAAGTTAAGGATAGAAGGATTAAATTAAGAATTGGTTAATATGAAAGTAGAATGTTATTATTAATATTTATATTCATGGGTTTATTTGGTGCAATTAAAACTATTTTTGCTGAATAGACATGTATGGATACAAATGAAGTATGAAGATAGGATTAACGGTTAGATTATTCTAACCTTATAAGGTAAGTATATATATATATATATATATATATATATATATATATATATATATATATATATATATATATATATATCCCCAAAACATGACAATTGTCATTATGTTATTCTTATACTTACGACTTTTTGAAATGCAAAAGTGTTGCACCACGCCATTGTATGTGTGAATGGATAAATGTTGGATAAAAAAGAGTACTTGACCATGTTTCATCACTTATGAATCGCATGACCATAAATAAGAAATTGTTTAGATATCCTTAAGAAACTATTGAGATGATACCCATTGTTGGAAAACAACTGCATTGTTTTGAAACATGGAACAAACCTCACAAACATGTTTCAAAACAAGGGAACATACCTTGGGAAATAGCTCTGAAAACAAGGCCACAAAATTACGGGTAAAGGACCACTTGAGGGCTATTTTGTTATACCTAACACGATATATTAGTATCTGCATGTACTGATAGTAACTGATTCCTTATATTTCATTATGTTTGGATTATACTTAAGATTAACATTATATACACAAGTAATATGTTATTATTTGAAATTGGTTTATCAGTTGTTTCAAAATAAATGTTTTGGCTAGCAATTTGAAATGTATTTTTTTATTGTGTGAAAGCGTATGTATCTTATGAGACAATTTTCTTTTTTAACACCCTTGTCCAGATATGTGATGATTTTGTGTGGAATTAATTTATGCTTGAGTTTTAAGGTTTCTGGCAGACCACGACGCGACTTTTGGATGTTGCAAAGGCGACGTCATTATGTAACGACATGGTCAGGTAGGGGTCAGGACACGATGACGGCTGGGCACAAAACCCTTGATCTCGGGCCTTAAGAACTATTTATTAGTGCTAAATTTTAGGGTTCTCTCTCATTTGTACCCTCTTTCATTCATAGAAAAAAATCCTAACATGTGTGTGTGCTCTCGTACATGTTCTTGGTGTTTGGAGATTTAAAGTGTCTTTTGGAAGAAGAATGTGGTGAGCTTGTTGGTTGAGGAATTTTTTCCACCTTAGAACTTGCACCTTACACACCTCTTGGAGCTAGGAAAGGTATAAAGTTCATACCTTTTTTCTCATTGGTTGTTTATTCATGCTTTGGAGACCTTGTATGGTTATTTGGGGAAGGTTCTTAGAGTTTGAGAAACTTCATAGCCACTATTTAAGTTCTAAGTGATTTTTAGAATTTTGGTCCTATAAAGTTGTAAGTTTGACACTCATTTCAACCATGCATGAATATTTGGTTATTATGGTAATCGAGAGAGTTAGGGTTTTAGATTTTGATTAACTGGACTTCGAAAATGGATAAAGTTGGAGACATTATCCATGAAAATATATAGAAGATTCAGATATGAGCTTTTAGAATATGGACCTTAAGGATTGAGAGCTTAATGAATTAAGTTGTTTGGATGTACGTCGCAATGAGCAGTCACGACTGTTTTGGCATTTAGTTGACAAGAAGTAGCCAGGAAGCTGGTTGTGATGCGAGGAACAACTAATTGTTGACTTTAACAGTTAACCACCGACCATTGAGTTTTTGGCCAAGTTGAGTTTTGGTTAAATTGGAGGTTTGGAATTGTAGACTGAGATTTAGAATCTGATTGGTTTAGGCGATTTGTGTAGCTGATTCTACAGGACTTCGAGTAGTTGGGATTCAACTCTTTGATTCTGGTGAGTTTTCTCACTATACTATGTAGGACACAAGGTGTCATGGTATGCTAGATTGTCATTCTAAATTTTGCATGAAAGACTATGGTGGTGCCATATCACTTGTATTAAAGACTATGGTGGTACTATAACTCTTGTATGAAAGATTATGGTGGTACCATAACAGTTATATAAAAAACTATGTAGGGATCATAACATGAAAGAACATAGTGGTACTGTAGCAATGGAAGCGACTGTGATACTATGATGGTATCATGACATTCACATGAGTATGTTGTATTTTTGGGAACTCATCAAGCTTTGTGCTTACTGGTTTAAGTTTAAGTTTTTTAGGTTGTTCCGATAGCAAGGGAAGGGCACCTCCTGAATTCATTGCATCCATGGACATGTATTTTTGGAGATTTTCGCACATTTGATTTACAATCTTTTGTTACTTTTATTTCATCATGGTTTGTTACCTAAAAACAAGTGGTTATTTATATATCTTTGAGAATGAAACGGGGCGATTTCTTTTGTTTAAAATGAAAATTTGTGTTTGAAATTTGGGACACTACATGTTTCATGTATCAATTTCTTAAGACATACATTCCATGTTAAGATGTGAAGAAATAGATGTCATAACCTGTTAGATTGACTTTTGTAACATCTAGAAAGATAACCATTTTGGATTATCATCACGGAGAGAAACTACGTAGTCAAGACATTATATATATATATATATATATATATATATATAGAGAGAGAGAGAGAGAGTTTATGTTTCTTTCTTATGGCATTTTGACGATATATGTAACCCCCCTTTTGGACATGCTTCCATTTATATGTATGTTTTGGACCTTGCTAGCATTCGTACTTGACATTGTTGCCAATAACGTCGCTTATCATGCTAATTCACGATGATATGAGATGGGGTGTTACATAACTTAAACTTATATATTTAATAAATCCATTCTTACATCTTATATAGATTTCATATCGTATCAAATGTGGAACATAACTCCCAAAAATATAAGATACACATCCTTGATGCATAAAATGAAAATTTTGACTCCTATTTATTTAAAATATATCTTAGTTCGATTATACCCACATATTACAATTTAGATGATGTCGCAAAAGCCTGCTAACAAAAACTAAAAACACAAAACTGAAAACTGAAAGGATGTTTGGACAATGTTTTAATCAATCGTAAAGAAATCAAAGTTAGTATGAACACCGAATGTAAATAAGATCTGCGATTTAGCTTAATTATCTAGAAGTGATACAAATACAATTGTAGAGAGAATAATGTAACGTCCCCAAAATCATAGGGTAAAAAATTTCATTTTTAATATAATCAAACACTCAATAATCTTTTATTGAAACACTTAATAGTATTTCAATATAAAACAATTATCAGAGTACACTCCCAAAATCACAAGTTGCGGAAAGCACGGGTGTATGCGCTGCAATCAAGTTGGGCCCTTCCCTTTCGATATGGAAGTACCTAAAAACATAAACCACAAACTGTAAGCACAAAGCTTAGTGAGTTCCCCAAAATACCACATACAACACATCACAACTAGACAACTATAGATTATCAACAACCGTGGAGACTATCATCAGTCTCAATCCCCTATAACAACATAACACAATAATAACAGTAGTCTGAGTGGCTAATAGCACGCACGATGGGTTATTAACAACCCTGGAGACTATCAGCAGTCTCAGTGGCTAACAGCACGCCCAGTGGGTTATCAGCAACCCTAGAGACTATCAGCAATCTCAATCACATATAACAGTATAACACAATAATAATAGCTAGACCCAGCTAGTCATCACAAATATAGTTATTCTACCACACAGGCATATACAAACATGTGAGAGTCACAAAGACAGCTAGCATCCTACATAGATAATTTAGTGAGCCACCATTAGTGCCTTCGACTCACGAGCACCGGGAGAAGACTCACCTTTCACTGCTGAATCATATAGACGGTCCCTGGCTACTAGCTGATAGATTCCCCGAACCGTCATTATCAAAATAATACCCGATTAACATTTGGGTCCGAATCCATATCCATAGTCCATACTCAGGGTAAAAAGATCATCTTACCCCTCACTTAGCTTGGTCCAAAACTAAGGCCCAAACTCACAATCTAAAAAAGGCCAAAAGCCAAATAACCAACCAAGGCCGAAATATGGCCCAATCCTCCAAACCCAAACCCTTTACATGGGCATTACTCTAAAGCCCAACCAATTTTCCAAGTCCAAAACACTTGTACACAGATGGTCCATTAAGAATTCAAACACTCAAGCCCAAAAAGAAAGCCCAACACGAAGCCGAAAAGCTAAAACCCTTCTAAATGAGTACACCCCACATACTCAGTGTGTACGCTAAGCGTACGCCCAAGAAACCAAGTACGCCCCGCATACGAGGAGGTACATCCCACGTACCACCACCAATCTAGAAGCATCTTAATCCCTTAAGCCAAGACGTCCAAAACCTCTGAATAGCTAACTATAAGTGACTCAATCCATAAAGTCGAAGGCTTTAAACCTTTGCATGGCTAAATGAAGCCCAACACTATATATGAACTCCAAAATGTCTTAAAAACTTCTTAATACCTTAAGACCTTAGTCCAAATTTTCAGATCCGATTCAAAGGGACTACTTAAGTCATAAAGTTCCTAACTTTATGACTTAGCATGACTTAATGGGACCCAAATCACAACCCCAAGTAAGCTTCACCAAAAGACTACCAAATCATGCATGGAAGGTTTATACTCATCAAGATCCAAACTTTACGGCTCCATAACCACAACAAGAGCCAAACATGAATCTCAAAGGTTCTGGAGTAACTTCTACTCACAAAAACCACCACAAAGGGACCAAAATCATAACAAAGTGCCACCTAACTAGATCTACAAGAAAGATTTGTCGAGGTTGAGACTTTATTTCTCCAGAAGTTAGATCTCCTGGATCCAAAAGCTCCAAGTCAAGTAATGGCTCTTCAAGAAGTTCCTTCTTCCTCCTCAAGCACCAAAAACACATATAAATCACTTTTAAGCTCAAGAATCACTAAAATGGGGGCTAAGGGTCGATTTCTATGGTTTAGAGGGATGGAGGCTGAAGATATTAGGGTTAGGTCATGAGATAAGGAGCTTAAATAGGGTCTGAGACCCTAAAATAGGGTTCTGGTCTGACTAGAGTACGCCCAACGTACTCCGTAGAGCACTCGCGACCATCCTGATCAGTATACGCCGCGTACTGTGTGACATCCCCAAATTCATGGTCATTTTAAAAATTTTATTTATGGTTATTTGAAAACCAGAGTATTCATTTTAAAGAATAATATTGCGGAATTTGTTCCCAGAAAACATGATAAATATACTATCAAAGCATTTTCAAAGAAACGTATTTTGTTTATATTAAAATTTTGGGATGTCATCATCAATATAGAAACATAAGCATAAACAGACCTTACATTCATTTACACTGGTGATTTACATCTCTTTTAATCTCTTAGTGTAATATAGCTTCGTATCGACACCTGTGATACAAATAAACTAAGTGGGTCAGGTTGGCAAAACCCGGTGAGTACATAGGGTTTTTAACCTACAATAATATAATTATTATGTTTAATCATCAAACAATCAACCCAATTAACCATCCCTATTATCTTCTTTATTCTTAAGGATCTACCCTAAGAATCAACTATCCTTCATCCATTCATTCCTAAGGATTAACCTAAGGAATAGGCACGAAGTTCATTATTGCCTACGATGCAACTGCCAACGTTATCTATTAGGCACAACTGCCAATATTATCATTTAGGCGCAGCTGCCAGGATTATGACGTTCTCTATTAGGCGCAGCTGCCAGGATTATAATATTGTCTATTAGGCACAACTGCCGATATTATCCTTTAGGCGTAACTGATAGGATGTTTAGAGTACATCATTGATCAAAACATCTACAGGCTGTGGCGCAACTACCAATGTTTATCTATAGGGCACTAAGTAAAGGGTTTTGAGCATAACTACAACCTATATGTTCATGCAACCCTAATTGCTTTGGATCTAAGTTTTTCACTAGTTGAATATGTAGATTGAATACCAAAGAAAATCCCTAGATCTATCATATATAAATCGAAATCTACATATAATTAGGGTTTAGAAGTTTACTTCACTTGTTATGTAGAAATAACAAGAACACCTTGTAGATCTTGTCACACCCCCAAACCTGAACGGCGGAAACGTTCGGGGGCGGATGACTTCATGTGGTAGCGTAACAAATGAATACATAGTAAAGAAAGCAATACAACCATCATATATATAATTGAAAGTTTACATTTGTCAAAAGTTACATGTTCAAAACTCAATTACAATATGATGTCAAAAATACGAGATTAAACTGGCGCCGCAGCATCCCTTCATCAAAAGCGAAATGAATACCTAAAATTTACTGATTTCCTGGGACATACAAGTAATTTTGAAAGAGTAGATCAACATTTAAGCTGGTGAATTTCATAAGTATTTAAGTGACAATGTTTGAATGAAATGTTTTATCTTTGTTTCTTTGTGTTTAGAAAATCCTATATTTTCTACTAGTATAAAAGTAGCCTTCACTCAAGACCAATGTTTGTTTCCAAAATGTATGTAAATGTAAAATAACCAATGAGTTTGAAAACCTTGTAAATCAATGCATTTTTAATACCCCTTGTGAGTTTTATAACCATACTATTGACTCTGAATGCCTATACACAACGTTCTTCAGGCGTTGGAATGTTATGACGTTTGTCACCCCAAACGGTGGACTGCAGCTAACAGTCAGGGCGCGGGTTGTCAAGCCCGTATAGATCTATACACAAACACCATGCTCCCCCTCCAAGGGATTCTGGTATATAATACAGGACTTGAAATGTGTACTCGAACGTACATGAAGTTAGTGTCTCACAAATCCGTGGTATAAAAACAGACCTACTTGTTAAAATGTTACGTTTGTTCTTGTATACGGAAGTAAACTTCTTGAAATATGTGTTTCTAGTACATAAGAGTTAGAAATCTGTTCGTAAAACTATACCTATTATAGTTTCCAAAAAGTGTGTCTTGTTTGTTTAGAAATATTGAGAAAAGGAATCACTTGTTTATGAAAGTATAGATTTTTTGTGTAGAGTCTAGGATAGACAAGAAAAATCTAAGAACAGTTTAGTTTATACATGCATTACAACAACATTATATTTTAAAAGGGTTAAATGCTATTGTGACATATGTTATATATATATATATATATATATATATATATATATATATATATATATATATATATATATATATATATATATAAAAGTTCCTTTAAATGTTTATATATCGCATGTGATTTGAATATATAACAGTATATAAAAGAGTTTCTTTATGTAACACACGATAATACTCGTGTGTTTTACTTGTAATCCCCCCCTTGAAAGCATATAAAATTATTTAGAATAATTAAAAAGGTTGATTAAGGGGTATGAAACTCACTTGAATGTTTTGGAGATAGTGAGATGGAAAACCGGGCAGAGTTTCGTCTCGGGAAACGGATTTTCCTCGGGATTCTCGGGAATCTCGGGAGTAAAATCGACCTTCGGGACTTGAGCCAAAAAGACCAGAGCTTCGGGTTTGAACGGACACGGAAAACGAGGCAAAGTTGAGAGAGAGAGAAGAGAAATGAACCCTTTCTTTGGAAACCCTCGCATCCTATTTATAGTAAGGCTGGTCTGCCTCGGTACGCGGGGCGTACGCTCGTACGCAGCGCGTACGCGTACGTCATGCATGACCGAAGCCTCGACTGCCTCGGTTCGGATGGGACGGGTTGCTGGGTACGCGGGTCGGATGGGACGCCGGGTCGGATGGGACGTCGGGTCGGATGGGACGTCGGGGCTTCGGACGGGTCGGATGGGTCGGTTTCTTCGGATAGCGCGACGTGGACGATCAGAGGCCAATCCTCTCGGTTACGCGGGGCGTACAGGAGTACGCAGCACGTACCTCGGATGAGGACGGTGACTCCCCTTCGGATAATATCCGAATTTTGATTAAAATAAATAATTAATTTATTTAATAAACTTCAAAAATTCATATCTTCTTCATACGAACTCCGTTTTCGATGGTCTTTATATCCTCGCGTAGGTGAGACTACGCTCTACAACTTTCGTTTAGACTCCGTCGGCAAATTCCGAAATTATTTTTTTTATTATTTATTAAAAATCCATCGTGTTTAAGGAATTTCTTTGAAAATTCATAACTTCTTTATCTGATGTTGGTTTTTGCCAGACTTTTTACCGTTGGAATACCATTGTCGAGACCTTCGATTCTCGTTTAGGTCATTCTGGCCAAAAGTCGCTCGATTTCCGATTCGAGTTTTTAGCTGTTTGTTGCTAAGCCGAACTTGGAAAAATCATAACTTAGCTATATGAAGTCAGATTTGGGCGTTCTTTTCACGTACGATCATGGTTCAAAGACATTTAATCATAGAAGGAAATTAAATAGAACTTATTTGTACATTTTATTATGAAAGTAAATTTTATTACTCAGAAGTGGTTACAATACTTGACCCATTTTGGTCGTTACAAAGAGTTGAAATATCGGGTTGTCACAGATCTTGACTCTTGAAAGCTTAGTGCCTCAAATGTTGCACCTCTAATAGCTTACAAACACCACTAGCAAAAGGATGAGAGGAAAGAGGAGGGAATGCACTTAGAATTTTGGCTAGGGTTTGGAGTTGCAAGCATTGGCCGAAAATCATAGGTGGTGGGGTCCTTATATAGTTGTGGGCTGCTAGGGTTTGCTGGAGGAAACCCTAATTTCCTGCTTAAGGCTTAAGCAGCCCATGGACTCCTCATATAGAAGCCTTAGACGAAACCTATAGGTCCTCCCTATATTTTTCTTCCACTCCCATCTAACGAGTCCAATAGCCCAGTTTCACAACTATCAATGATTTGGAAAAACAACCCATGTTCCTTTAATCAGTTCCTTTAATCCCAAAATTATTCCAAATTACTTTCTGATTAAATACTAATTAAATAACAAGATTTCTAATTAATATATTGTTTTCATAATACATTAATAAATCGATTTATTATTCCAAATAATAAATTCAACCTCTCTCTCCAAAAGTCATCCTGTCAAGTTGCTAGAGTGAAGGCAACCCAAAAGGACCATACTACTATCAAATCAAGTACACACCAATTATAGTTATAGGCCTAGATACCTAATCCAACACTAAGTCCATAGTTGCCAATGTTCATCTGTATCAGCTTTCATCCCTCATCATTCATCTACCCATGTTGTACCAAACATATTTGTAGATATAAAATAATATATACAGTTTGAATCATTTAAAATATGTATAAATCGTTCATCCAACATAGAGATCAAGAACACATATAATATGCACAGATAGCATGTAATTTATATTAAATATTTCATATTTATGTGTAAGACGAAAGTAACTATGCACTCACTTGTTAAAGTGATGATTCCAAACTCGGGCAGTGCTTTGCTTCTTAACAATATAATTTCCTTCGACAAAACCTAATATTATTACCACTAGATTTTATTCTAATATTTATTGCGACTAATTAGGATCAATTTTGTTTTATAAGCGTTAAACAATACTTTTCAACCACTATGTACACACAGGGGTCAGACATGAAACACCGGAGGACATGACCATTTTGGCATTAGCACTTCTAAAATCCAACAACCCTATGCGGCCCTTCAAACCAAATTCCCCGTACTGCGAGTAGTTAAAAGATATTATAATAACACTTGATATATTATATTTTATAATATATATATATATATATATATATATATATATATATATATTGTTTATATGTTCATAATAACGATAATAAATTTAAACATAAGCTATATTTAAAGTAGGGTAAGCATAACTCACTTACCGGGAGGTTTGCTAGAAACCGAGCTCCGCGGGAGCAAAACTTCCGAGCTAACAAGCTCTTTTTCTCGGAGCCTTCTGGCGCTCCAGGGGATTTCCTCTAGCACTTAGAAGTTACTAGGGCTTTGGGAGGGTTTACAGAGAGGTTAGAGAGAGAAAGAGAGTCTAAGGTGTGAGAAATCAAGGCATCCCTCGCATTCCATTTATTGGACGGAGCTGCGTATTACACTGAGCGTACCCTCGGAGGTACGCAGGGCGTTCAAGCCTACGTTGCGCATACGAGGACCACCTGTCGTTCATCAGATAGGGCAACATGGAGACTGCTGGACCAAGAATGCGAGACCGTTAGGCGTATCTTCGGTGTACGCTAGGCGTAATCAGTACATAGGGCGTCCGAAGTGCTACGCTGAGTGTATGAAGGCTAGTTGTTGCGATATGAAGTGAATACCGTAGGGAGCAAGCAAGGGTCGAGATTCGGCCACGTCACCCTCTTCGCAACTGCTCATTCCCGACTTCTAAATTTCATAACTTTCGAATATGTGCTCCATTTTCGACGTTCTTTATATCCACACATAGGTAGAGACGTACTCTACAACTTTCGTTTACACTCCATCGGCTAATTTTGACTCTATTTTTAAAGTTATATTTTTTACAGGCTGGGACAAATAAAGTTCGTTAAAAATTCATAACTTTGTCATCCGACGTCCGTTTTCATCTGTCGATTTATCATTGAGCTCCTATTAACGAGATCTTCGATTTTCATTTTGGTTGTGTCGGATAAAAATTGGTCGATCTAAAATTCGAATTCCGAGCTGTGCACTACTATGCTAAATCTTAGAAAAATCATAACTTCATCATACAAAGTCAAAGAAGGACGTTCTTTTTATGCACGCTCTCGATTTAATGTATACTACGACTTTCGTTTTGATCGCTAAGGCTAAAAAGTAGTTTATCGCAAGCTTAGTTTTTACGATTCCCGTTGTCGTTCCGGTTTTGCCGTAAAATTTCGACGGGTCATAACTTCTTCGTTATAACTCGGATTTCGGCGTTCATTATATGTACGAAACCCTTGTTACATATACTATAACTTGGTTCATATTATTTATTCTAAATAGTCTTCTATCAAAAATTCATTTTTGACGGTTATTGTCTCTAAATTGACTAGCCCGAATCTGCGGGCGTTACATACTGCCCTTCCCAGTAGTATGCTACGCGTACACATGTGTACACCCCGCGTACCCGACCTAACTCTAAAACCACCAAACTTCCAAAAGCCATAACTTCTTCGTTATAAATATGTTTCCAACGAACTTTATATCCACAAAAAGGTGACGAGAAGCCCTACACTTCTATCAACTCACCTCCGCCTAAGAACTTTCCGAAGAAAACCCAAAATTCATGAAGGACCGACTTATCAAATTATGATTATACCCTTGGGCTCCGAAATACAAACGAACACCCGAATCACTTAGACTATGACACCCACATCCAAAAAGGGCCCAATCCATTCTTCCCCAAGGCCCAAAGCCTTATGATGACTGATGACCGGGCCACGGCCCCGAACAATGAAACGATTTAGAACCGAGTGTTACAACTCACCCCCATTTAAATTCGATTTTGTCCTCGAAATCATTCCTTACCATTCTCGGCATGCCCGACAACCCGAGGGGCTCAAACACAACATTAAGCATACAACAGCCTTCCCAAGGCAACCAAACCTACCCTAAGTAGAGCCTTCCAACTGGAAGAAGACAAATCCATAATCCCATGCAAAAAACCAATCCTACTTTTCCGGAAGTCTAAAATCTCAAATTGGTCTGACTCCCCGACAAACCGCCCATACTAAACCATCGTTAAATCCATTCCACTTATTCCCCAACTGGCTACTCATCTTCTGATAACTTGAGATCCCCATTGGAAAACAGAATCACCGACCAATTATTGATGCATAACACTAATACTTGATAGAAGGCTCAGATAATCCTTCAAGTAGAGGACTCGTCCCTGCAACAGTTAGACTCAAACGAGAGTTGTGCAACAGAGTTAAATCTTTTACTCTATGATTATTTAACCCAAACTGCAAGTGATCAAACATATTCTTCAAATAACAAGCGACTCCACCCATGAGATCTAAAACAATAATACCGTCTTGACTTATCTCGATTTCCTTCACAAATGGAATCAATCCAGGACACAATCACAAGGCTTGATTTATCATCAAAACTAAATCCATTCCTTACCCTTAAACCTTTCGATAGATGCCCTCAGCATAAAGATACCCCAAAGTCTTATCCCATTGAAAAGTAAATCCTACGCATAAACACTCGCGATTCCCAACTCGAGATCCCACCCCAAAAATACCCGATACTCAATTCATAACCTCCACGGATCCGCACTTTTATTTCTCCCAAACCTTCTGATTCATGACTACCCCCACTAGACCAAGATATAAAGGTTCTTAACCATCGCTAAGACCACCAGTATTGCACTTGGTCCAATCACCAGGTTCCCAAGAATCCAAATAACAAGGCTGCCTAGTCTATAAACCTATATACGTCACACACACACTGACCACCTACTTAATCCTATAACCCAAGATCGAAAACCTTGAACCAACGGTCTCCACCAAGTCCCACTTGCATTGCCATAATCACACGAGCCTCGCCCATGGGTCCCACACATCTAGAGCTATACAGGCCCGACTCCGCCTCAGACCCCAATGGTCCTCAACCTAAACAGAGAATTAATCCTCGACAATCTTTGTCGGCATGCCCAAGGCACGAACTGATTCCACCTTTTCGCTTATGCCCACCTCCGACGATAGTCTACCTCGAACTGGTGAATGCTAAAATCCCATCACAGTCTTACGACACTTCAAGCCAACCATGTTTACCACCCATGACCTAACTACACCCTAACCATCATAACCCCACACATCCTGAGCCAAAACCTGCATTAACCTGCATTCAATCTGGTGTTCGGGTCATACTTCGAATTCTGAAGCCCTCAATCTGGACTCAACCATAAACCTGGTATGCATAAAAAAAGACGCTAACCAATGTTTGGAAGTTTCCTGAACTCCCACTTATACAACCTCAATATAAACGGCCACTTGGGCCATCTCTCCTCCTGACCAGGATGTGAAACTTGCCTTAGTTCACACCCTTCCTACCTCTCATAAAACCTGATCAATTCTCCCCCACTTGTATTCGACGAAGCTCTATCATCCCTTAAATCCGAGGGATTCCCAACCCATCAACCTCATATAACATAAACTGCCTACGACCTGCACTAATCAATACTAACATTCCATTGTTAGCTAAACTCAAAGATCGCCCAATTCCTGAAATCCTGAAGAATACTCTTGAATTCTTAACCAGTCTAATAATCCAAATCGCTTCCCATGATACCATACCAATTCCTTATGGTATTATGCTAGCAACTAAAAACCCTAACTCTTACTCTGAACTGGCGAATCTTCACCCCCATTTCCATTCTCGAAGAATCACTTAATTCCAACCAACTACAACCCATATGAATATAAACTCCCCTAACATTTCCAATAACCAAACAACTCATGCAATTGACACCACCATCTTCCTGCTACCGCTCCTCTCCTAGCAGCAGTAGTACGTGAACCCAAAAGTTCTTCCATAGGCAACCGTCGATCATATCAGAATAGATGATAAAACCACTGAACCATGACTTCACTGGAGAACTCACCCGCTGACCCTGACCAAAGATCCTCCGAACAGTACCCCTAAATTGATCCCAACAAAGACCCAGATCAACAACCGAACAAAACCCACTCCAAAAGATACGACCCTATAAAGATTTATTGAAGACTCTCAGCATGCAGGATGACATATAACAATCCTTGGTAACCCAGACAATAGCAGAGAACCGACCTGATATATAACTTACCCATACCCAAGAAAAAATCCAACGCAAAACAAATTCCCGATATCAACCCAGAAGAAAATAGAATATGACATACCCGCAAGAGTATCTAAAGTAATCCTGACTTCCTCCTCCTGAGTTACCTCGACCAACCTGGGAACATGGTGCAAAACTCACCTCCATTCCCAAAAGACAAGAACTAACAATATGATCCTTCTTCCCTAAGGATTCTAGGGTGATGGGTTATGAGCATTCTAACACCCTAAGTATACATGCGACCCTAGAAAACCTTGGATCTATGTTTGTCTAAAATACATGCAAAATATGATTTCCAAGGTTCATAATCATATCTAGCATACATGGAGAACTTTTAACATAAAAGATGGCTAGAATTACATACCTTGTAGTTGATTTGATTCCTTGAAAACCTTGAGAGCCTAGCACCCCAAGTGTGATGCCTTAAATGTTTCACACAACACCAAGTGCTTTGGAATAACTTTGAGAGAATGTATAATACTTCTAAAATCGGATTGCCCTCTTCTTTTCTTAGTGTAGCCGATTTTGGATGACAACATGTTCTTTATATAGTGTGTCACATCTAGGGTTACACCATGTAAACCCTAATGTGACATGAGTCTTTATTTCCATGACCCATGGGTTTGTAACTCCCATGGAGCATCCTATGGACCTTAGCCCAACTTGATAATCCATGGAGCATCTAGTCCACTATACAAGTATGGATGGTTTACATAATCAACCCATATATTTAATTAGTCATCTTTTGATCACCTCATTAATCCTAGATTGATTCTTGATCAATACTAATTAAACAATATTATTAATATATTAGAACTTATAATATATTAATAAACCATAAGTGTTATTTCTCTCATTTTAGTTTATCCAAATGCATGATGCCATGCAACCCAAATGGACTATGACGGGTCGGGTAAAGTACATACCAGGAATAGTTATGGACTTAGACACCTTATCCAAGATAGGGATCGGCAAGCTATGGGCTCCAGATGAGCCCACAACTTCCCTAATACAACCTCGACTCGAAAGGCCCCGAGATGACCATCCAAGAGCTCTAAAATCCCTTCGTTGATCGAACTCAAGACCATCGAGGTCCATTCCAAAATAACGTGAGTGATCTTTGATGAGATGAAATCTCACGACCGCGCATCAATCGACTCAGCACCTGCTCCTGAACCATACCCCCAAAATATGGACCCCATTCCTGAGTGCTCAACACCATACCGAAGCAATATGCAAAAGATCAGAATATACCCTCGAATCCTTAACCCATGGATTCCTATATTCTTCGAGACTCTCCCTGATTTGAGTATGGATCCTGTTCTTTCAGTAGTACGAGCTCAATACTAGCTTCCACACTTATCCATACTTTCCTTAAGAATCATCCCAAATCCTCTAAGTCACCTTCTAAAATACTTACTCCAACACTTGATAACCAGAACAACAAAACCAACTGAAGCAATCCCTAGGTTTTCCTAGGTTCCTGACCTCACCCTGCCATCAGCTGCTGAAGAACTTCCCATAATGCCAGTCACCCACCTCATGAATACAATCACATGCAACAAAGCTTAGATAATCCTTCGAGTAACATACTCATCCCTACAACGGTTGGACTCAGACAAGAGTTGCGCAATAGGGTCAAATACATCACTCTGAGATTATCCGACCCTTGTCACATGTGACTTGACATATTCACTTAGTAGCTAACTCCCATCACCTAAGAGTTCCACAAAGCACAAAGCAAGCAACATTCGTGTAGTGACACTCCAAACCATAAAATAATTACAGACATCTAACCCCACATATTATAACCCATACTAGGAGCTCCCACTCCCGCTATTGATTTCCTTACGCATACAAATCATACCCAGTCCGGCATCCATTGCTTCCTTGGCTACCAGGCATCACCTACTAGGCCATCCTATTACTGGCTAATGAGCACTAGCGTGCAAGTCTACATGCTCATACAATAGGCATACAGGGCATCCCACCTAGCATTCTATCATGCAAAAACTAAGCAAATCCTTAGCCCTAACTAGCATGCGATTCACAGATTCACAGATCAAAGCATATTAAATAACGTGTATGGGTAATTTGGGAAAACTTACTTGAGCTCGGCCGATTGAATGCACCACAACCTTTATTTTTTTAGAAAATACCATTCTAAAAATATATTTCTTTTTGAAAAACTTTACCCAATCCTCAGTTTGAGTTCAGACACACCAAAGAGTGTGCCCGAATCCCTCAAACCAATGCTTTGATACCAACTTGTAACATCCTGAAAATCATAGGGTAAAAAATTTCATTTTTAATATAATCAAAAACTTAATAATCTTTTATTGAAACATTTAATAGTATTTCAAAGTAAAACAATTATCATAGTACACTCCCAAAATCACAAGTTGCGGAAAGCACGGGTATATGTGTTGCAATCAAGTCGGACCCTTCCCTTTCGAACAGGAAGTACCTGAAAACATAAACCACAAACTGTAAGCACAAAGCTTAGTGAGTTCCCCAATATACCACATACAACACATCACAACTAGACAACTATAGATTATCAGCAACCCTGGAGACTATCAATAGTCTCAATCCCATATAACAGCATAACACAATAATAACAGTAATCCCAATAGCTAACAACATGCCCGATGGGTTATCAACAACCCTGGAGACTATCAGCAGTCTTAGTGGCTAACTGCACGCCCGATGGGTTATCAGCAACCTTGGAGATTATCAAAAATCTCAATCACATATAACAACATAACACAATAATAACAGCTAGACCCAGCTGGTCATCACAAATATACCTACTCTACCACACAGACATATATAAACATGCGAGAGTCACAAAGACAGATAGCATCCTACATAGATAATTTAGTGAGCCAACATTGGTGCCTTCGACTCACGGGCACCGGTAGAAGACTCACCTCGCAATGCTGAATCACACAGACGATCCCTGGTTCCTGGTGAATCACATAGACAATAACAAACTCTTGAGAATCATTAGTTTTGGTTGTCGAAGAGGAATCATTGTTTAGCTTCAATTTTGAATCATCATTTTCTTCGCTTTTAACTAATGAAGTGATATTAATAACAGAGAATTTTGAGCAATCAACACATTCCTCTCCCTCAGTTTTACTGATATTGTCATAATCATCTTCGATATAACCAATTTTTTTGAGTAATTTGTATTGAAGTCTCAGTTTTGTTCAAAATTTTCATTTGTTCCTTTTTAGACAAAGTATCATTCACAATATCAACTAGATCATCATCATCTAAATGACCATTGATATTAACAACACCATAAGCATAAGAATCATCAAGAACTTGATCATATTTACCAAACTTACTCTCACAATCATTTGGAATCTCACCAACTAATCCACACTTAAAATTAATAAAAGAGCGTAGTTTACGGTGTTGTTCCTTACAAATATATGGCGAATGGTAAAATAGAGTAAGCTTCCCATACAAATGTTTAGCTGTGTTACAATATATGTTTCTTTGTTTAACCAACAAGCTATTGTCCATTCTTAGAGAATCTCAATAAATCATGATATTTGTAATTTTCAAATCTAGGCACTCTATCCTACTTTTCTTCTCCTCCAAATTATTCTTGGCTTCATAAAGCAGTGTTTTATTGTACTCCAATTCACTACTTACAATAATAAGCATATCATTCAAGTAAGAACATGGATCATTAAAATCATATAAGATAGCATTATAAGAATTTAAAGGAACATTAAGAGAGATAAGGAGATCGCACACCTTCTCAGTCATGGGCGACTTCGAAGTGGTAGACACAAAACGTCTTCCCTCAATTAACTCTTCTTCATATTCACTCTCATCTTCACTCTCCTTCAAAAGCTCTGTGAACATTCTCTTCTCATTAGAATAATCACCATAATGCTTCGCGTACAAAACTCTATGAGTAGAATAACGCATCTCCTCATCATAAGAACCAGAAGACCAAATTTGGTAGGTGCCATCTTCGTCATTTGAATTTTTCGCCACCAGTGATAGATTATTTGACTTTGTTCGAAGCTCTTCAATTTTCATTGCACAAAGGCTTCGTCTTTCACTTTATCCTTCTTCTCCTCTTGTTCCTAAGCATGCAGTCCCTCGCAAGATGATTCTGTATGTTACAATAAGTGCAATTATAAACATAATCTCCTTTTAGTTTCTTCTCAACCTTCTTCTCTTCTTTCTTCTCTTCCATATTTTCAACACTCTTTTAAGTAACACCAAAATTCGACCATGACTTCTTAACTGAGCCGTTGTTAAAGCTTCCACCAATTGGCTTCTTATAGAATTTCTTGACCCTATTATTGGAATAATAGGCAACAACTTCGTCATCAGAATTCATCAAAATACCTTCTTCTCCATCATTCGCTTCATCATCAGAACAAACTTCTTTTCCAGTGGTTTTCGAGACTAGTGCCAAAGGACCTCCAAAATTCATTTTGCTATTTTCCTTTGCAATCACTTTCACCTCTGACTTGTGAGCTTTAAAAATGTTGTATAGATTTGACATTGAGTAAGTGTCAAAGTTCTCTTGAGTCTTGATCATCAAAAATATATTCTTCCATTCCTTCTTCAACCTTGTAATGAAAGTAATGTTGAACTCGAGTGTGGTACAAACAACATTATACCTGGTACGCTTGTAAATAAGCTCATTAAACGGATCATAATAAGCTTCAATAGGCTCATTTTTTTTTTGAAGTCAACCAACTCCGACAAGCATTGAGCCACTAAGATCTTCTTTGTTTGATCTTTTCCTTGGAATCTTTCCTTGAGTGTGTTCCAGATCTCTTGTATAGTCTTGCAGCCACGAATGTAGTTGTACACGACCGATGGCAAAGCTCCACGTAACTTACGAATACATCTCTTGTCATTAGCCTTTTGCTTGTTGCCTTGAGCAATCATATCTTCAGCAACACCAACTGTTCCTACAACATGAAGACGATCACCATGATAAGGACCTTTTTCAACCGATTTTCACAAATCCTCATTAATTCCAATGAGGTAATCTTCCATACGATCTGCCCATTGATCATACTTCATGATGGCGTTCACATTCAAATTCTCCATTGAATCGAGTTTGAAATGAGGATTAAAATTGAAGAGAAAGAAATTGAATTCAAATGATTGATTAACGATTGCAGAATCATTGAATCATAGGGATCAATAAAAAAAATTAAGTTTTCACGTGTCGAAAGGTTGAACAGAACTAACGATTCAATAAAGTGAAAACTCGAACGAAACTCCACAATCGATATGTTGATTCCTGCTCTGATACCAATTGAAATGATGTTTGAATAATGTTTTTATCAATCATAAAGAAATCAGAGTTTGTATGAACATCGAATGTAAATAAGATCTTTGATTCAACTTAATTATCCGAAACTGATATCATTACAGTTACAAAGAGAATAGACTTAATGCGTATGGAACAAAAGTTACAACTAACTTATGTACCTACTCTATTTATTGAGTACTCACGGATACAAAATATATAACATGTTTTCGACATTGAAAGTGAAACTACAAATATGCCTGTTAAAATATATACACTATCGAAGTCATGAAGACCTTCAATATTGAAAAAACATTCGCTACTAAGACCATAATCTAAGCGTTCGATATATCACAACTAATAAGACTCAACAAAAAACACCTGATGTTATGATTTCACCATCATGTTGACCTAACGACGTTACTAAATACTAATTCAACTTTCACATGTACATTACAGTGTTCGATAAAGAAACTCTACCTTCCTTGTGTTGCCATAATTTTGATATAACATCCAACATACCCACAACACCATGCCCTTTCCTACGATGCTTATCATGTAAAACAATTGAAACCTCGAAATTTTTACACCATGCCATGATGTTGCCTCAAATCTAGTCTTTAAGAGTTTTCAAACTCATTTTCTTTATAATTCTACATGTACAAATACATTATGTAATATCTATTAAAGATTAAAACATTCATTTTAACATGCACACCCAAATCAACTCTTGGTTAAAGCCCATTATTATTGGCCTATACATGAAGATAAGACGTAAATGCTACCACCAAACATTAAATATGTCTAAAGTTTCATGTTTTTTCTCAACTTTTATGCCCACTAAATTCCTACAACCAAATGACTTTTAACCCAGCGGTATCCGGTGTTGTTGTCCCTTATTGAGGTTGAGAGTTCAACTTTTATTGTAGACATAGATGAAATAATGTCGGAGTAGTTTATAATATAATTGTTTTTTTTTAAAAAAAAAAAAAAAAAAAAAAGAAAAAACACTAAATTCCTACAAAACTTTCGCCAAAGAACATCCACAAATTTAGCAGAAAAAACCCTTTATGTGATGTCATCTGTTTCACAACTTGAAAATGAAATGACTGAATAAGATTGGTCCCATCGACGAGCTTTATAATTTTGATTTGAACTTGGAACTACTAAAATCCGATTGTGAGAGCAATTATATAACATTCGGTGAAAAGTTGGATATTTCTCCCCCGTTTACTTCTTTTCACCTTTTCATCATATATCTTTTTGGCCTTTTGACAAAAATATTCCATTAGCTAAACATTCCCCATAATGTTTCTTATAAAGATATATATTATTTCCACTTTATAAATTAAAATATTATCAACACAAATTTTCAAAAGTACTTACTTTTCATATTAGTATTTATTAGGCTGTATGGAGTCGAAGAAAGATGAGTTCGACAAGGAAGACGTGGAGGTTGAGGTGTACTCGACCAACACAACCCTCCACCTTGGACATAATACACAATACAAAGAAGTACAAAGTTTAAGATGTTGCAACTTCCTAGTAATGGACATAATACACAATACAAACAAGTACAAAATTGATGGTTGATCATGTTTTATTACTTTTTGGACGTTTATGTTAACCATACAAATTTTGGTACTTGTTTTGTTGGTATATTGTATATGGTACATGTTGCATAACATGCATACTAATATATAAAATATACAACTATGTAATACCTTCATTTCAAATGTGTTGTAATGAAAACAAGCTTTATATTTCTATAGAATTGTTCTAGAAGTATCCCATTTATATTTATATAACTTCTGACGATACATGATTTGACAACATATAAAGATGTTTGTACAAAACACGTGAAAATAAAACAAATGAAAAAATAGCTCAGAAAACATGACATGATATGTCGAATGAAATAAATGTGTAGTTACTAATATAAATTATATAATTCATATATTCTCTAAAGAAAATTATAACGAAGATGAGCATGAATATGATAAGGCAATATGTAAAAAAAATGAAAATAAAACATATATTGTGCCAAAGTATTAAAATACAATCTAAAGCTAACATTCAATCCCTCACCAACAATACATAATAAAATACCTAGGATACTAGGTTTTAGACGAGACAGTATAGAGTACTTTAAACGACCATACATTAATTCCAAGCACATGACATATTTGAACCTATTATATGTACTATATGATGGTTTCCTATCATGTAATTTGGTAATATATGAGGTATAAGTTACCCCTTATGAAATAGAAGTCTATGAAAACTTGTTCATCTCCATATTACTCTGATAGAATAGAATCACTACCATCATTATTAAGTTTGGTTTTATGTACATATTAATTATATTATATGGATAAAAACTAAGCTATAAGTGAAGTTTATCTGTAAATTCTTATGAGTTCATACACTAATACTGTAAACTTTATGTTAGAGGTCTAGAAGGTTATCTCACATAGTGTATCTAAGAGGTAGTTTATCTTGTACCACAAAATATGGGCGAAAATTGAATAGTGGAAATCTATGGGGGTAAGTTTGTACAAGATTACAAGGTTTGAACCAATTATGCGAATGAGGTTATTCAACAAGGACTAAAGTTGACAAAACTATTTAAACAATAAAACCATTAGCTGCCAATGGGGTAAGTTGGAGTACAGCTGTGTACCGGCTGTCATTAGTTTTTAATTTAAATTTAAATTTTAAATTGCCAGCCGGATGGAAGTTGACGGTATCTTAAACCCTCTTCCATTCCCACCCACTATTTTACAAAAAAGAAAATGACAGAGTTACCCTTGGCTCTATCGATGTAGTAGATAAAAAGTGGGTCCCACCATCATCTGACAGTGTGGGGTATGGATGTGGGAGAATCCCAGCCGTTGGTTTTGGTAGAATAGAGTAGAGTAGAGGGGTCACGTGTGGAGGGAAACTCGTGGAAGACGTGAGTACTTTACTGACACGTGGCGAATGACGAGAGAGGTGTGTGACAGTGCCGCAAGCCTTTGATTTAGTGTCATACGAGTAAGAGCTTTGACCCACCGGTTGTCATGCTTGTTTGAATGTTATTTATTCCTTTGAGTAAATAAAATTGATATTGATATATAAATAATAATAGGAGATAGGTCAAATTCTATAAAATAATTGTAGTTTACTATTGTTTATTTCGGTTTAATTATTAAAAAGTTTAATCTGATTTATTGAGTCTTTAATTTTTTTAAGAATTATTCGAAATGAGATATAAAAGGTTTTTAGATAACTATAAAATTTTAAATTTGATAGCCATTATAATAAGTTTGATGTTTTTTTTTTTTTTAAATTTAACTATTTAAAGATTTTTTCATATTTATATTTTAATCGTTTAATATTTTTTTTCAGTTTAACTATTTAAAGATTTTTTCATATTTATATTGTAATTGTAACAAACTTTGATTTTCCCTTTTTTGAAAAGTAAAAACTATGATTTTCCCTTAACCATTATTTTTTGATATGTCATCATCATATACGAAATAAAATTAGAGTCGGTCCAAATATATTTTAGGTTAAGGACAAAAGAAAATAAAATGGCTCATCAAGATGCAGGTATAATTAAAAAAAATTACAAAAAATCTACTAATTTAAAAACAAATATTTATTGTAGCTTTTTTAGATATAAAATCATAAGCAATAATATCAAGAAAAAAATGATTTATGTGTTGTGTCCCTTCTATCATGTTGGTTATGGGTTCAAATCCAAAAAAATCATTTTTTTTTTTCAATATTGTCTAGCACATGTTTATCCATACATAAAGTAGTCAAATTATTCAAAATTTATAGTAACATCGGGGAGTTTATGTAATCTTTTAATAACGTCAATTTTGAAAAACATCTCTCTATGGATGATAGAGGGCAATAAGGATTAATAAGATTTTATATGTAATGAAACATAATTAACTAATCCATTTCATCGTTGCTTGATTGTTTCATAGGCGACCATGTTACAATTTATTGATTCGATTTCTTCCATTTTGATTGTACCTACTGCCACTTTCTTTATGAATAATGACGATTATTATTGCCTATTGAAAAATTTGGTTAATTGAATTTCACATTTCTCACATATGTAATTTATCCTTTTTTTCTTCTTAAAAATAGAATAATAGGAATATAGTAATATTACATAGCCCATAAAAATTTTGGGCTACTTTGAATGATGGGCCATTGATAGTCATCCCTATCGTAGTCGGGCCTAAATAAAACACTAACGTACTTCTATTCTGAATAGATATAATATTTCTTATTCAAAAATTCATCTTGCAAATAAACGAGGTTGTACGATGAGTCAATGATGCATAAACATGTTATATACATTATCTACGGTGGTGTTTACATGTTTATACATTAATCGTTTCAGTTGAAAATTTGAAATATATGGTGACCATTAGAAAAAAAAACATGATGTTCATCATTAACTAATGCAATTCTCCCACAACAAGGAATATTTATTTCTATCAAGCTTTTCACAAAATTTAGATTTTTTTGTTTCAAAATGTATGATTATAAAGGAGAAATGATGGACGAGTGAAGGTTAAGATGATGATGTGTGGCTACATGGGTGGAGGGACTATGGAGGGATAAAGGGGATCGTTGGTAGGATCAATGAAATTAAAGATGGGGGAGTTGGTAGCTTGGTGAGGGTTGGGAACGTAGTTATGATGTGGCCTAGGGGTTCCAAAGTGAAGAAGGAGAAGGGATGTTCTAGGGCAGAGGCGATGCTACCCTATAAGTAAGGGTGTCCATGGACACCCCTTGTATTCAAATTTTTTATACAAATTGTATTCAAATATTGAGATGGACACCCGTATGATTTTGAGATGGACACCGGACTTTTGGATCAGATGATGCACCACAAAAGAAATTTATCATAGTTTTTATTGACTTGATATATTACGTTCTTGTCCTTATAAGAAAGGAAAGAAGATTAGTAGATGGCATTCAACAAAAATAGATAAATTTTTTTATATAAATAATAAATACCAGTTGTCACATTACATTTCAAGTTTTTAATATGTTAAGTTTCTGATAAATGTAATCAAAACTAAGGAAGGTGAAAATATAAAACCCTATAAATACAAGAAATACATGTTTTTGGTCTTTGGAGATCCCAAAGGCGCCACGGTTGCCATCTGCAAATCGCCTTCCTCCGCCCATTTTCTACACATCTGGTGCCCCTCTCCTCCACCCTTTGCAGCTTTGGTCTTTGTAGAATTTTTTTATATATATAAGTGCAACATCTTATTTATTATTTATTATTTTTTTATGTTATTATGTAACATCCCAAAATCCATGCTAAATTTTTCATTTTTAAAATAATATAAGATCCAGTTTTAGCCAAGTTACATTCATAATAAACCATTTGTTCATAAACAATTATTCAAAAATCAGAGTTATAATAAAGACAATGCAGAAATATCGAATCATAAAATTGTTGATGTGTGTGTATAGTTACACCTTCACAGTCTGATATGTATCTGTAAAATATTTAATCTGTAGCTGTAAGCACAAAACTTAATGAGTTCCTCAAAATATCGCATACAACACAACATAACAATCAACTATAGGTTATCAGTAACCCTGTGGACTATCAGCGGTCCTGGTGGGCTAACAACGCCATGTGGATTAATAGCACACCTTACGGGTTATCAGCAACCTTACGGGACTATCATTAGTCCCATAGACTCACAACAGTCTAAGATTTATCAGCAACTCGGTTCACATATAACAACAATCAACAAAATAAGACCTAACTGGTTAACAAGCATATAATACCACACAAGAAAGTAGAGTGAGAGGACACACCTCGTAAATAGAAGCTAAACACCACAACTCTCACCGAACAAAGATGGATCCTACATGAACCTAACAAAATAAAGACTACCCTCTTAGTCTACACTAGGGTTGTGCATGGGTCGGTTTGGGTCAATTTTGGACCCCAACCCAACCCAACCTGTAAATGATCTGTTTTTGGTTTTCGAAACCCAATAGGATTGGCTTCTGGTCGGTTCGGTTTCTTGGGTTCTGATATCAGTTTAGCCGGTTTCTCGGTTTCTTGGGTTTAACCCATACATTTACGATTTCTGGGTTTAAACCCATTTTCCATAAATGGAGCAATAAGTTAAATAATTCAAAAAACACCTAATTGAAGTTAAATACTTCAAAAAACATGAGTTTAGATATGGGTCGTTGTAGAGCACTCGACAGTTTCCTGCCATTCCAAAATCGTGTACTAATTTCATAAATTGAACAAATATTTCAGCAAAGCAACATCAACACTTGGCTGTTTGGGGATGAACATGTAATCTAATAGCAGCAAAGCAACGCACAAATTGGCAATTGCAACCAAGAAGTGAGAAACTGAAAAGCTAGAAGGGAGAAATTTGAAAACGAACCTGAGAAGCGAGAAGGAATCATCGGAGGCGTAGCGGGCTAACAACTTTGGAACTCGAAAGGGTGGTGTCTGCGGTTTGGGAACGGGGTTGAGCTCGTCGGAGCTCCTGCTATTGGAGTGTACTTGCGTCGTCGGCTTCGATCGGGGGAGGGGAGATGAGCAACGACGCTAATTGAGAAAATGAGAACTGAATTCGATTTACAGATTACGTGACATTTAGGGTTGTGATATTAAATATTGTTTTTTAATATGTACATGGTTTGGTTTTATGGGTTTAGTAGGTCGGTTTTATGGGTTTAGATATGGGTTGATTTTACGGGTTTAGTGGGTCGGTTTCTATGTAAAAACCGAAACCGAACCCGATTTTTTGGTTTTTAAAAAATTTAAACCCTAACCGTTGGTTTTGCTTCGATTTCGGTTTTGTCGATTTTAGTCGATTTCTCGGATTCTTGTTTTGATTTTGCTTACCCCTAGTCTACACCCCAAAACCTTAAGTTTAACCAAAAGTCAACCATGTTCAAAAGCCAACGGTCAAAGTCAGCCCCAGCTGGTTGTCATGTCGTGACCACCCATTGGTCACATCGTGACAGGGTCCGGACAAAATAGTCGCGATATCTCCCATCGTCATGATGTGACACATAACCTGTCACGTCTTAAGACTCGATTTGGTCAACCTAAAGCATTAAGCTCTTAATCCTTCAAGCCAAAGTTTCAAACCTTCCGGAAGGCTTTCCTCAGCCCAAATAACTATAAAAAGCACAACTTTATAGTCATGCATGTCCAATGCATGACTTGAACACTTAGTAGGTCAAAATAAAGGAAAATGAGACCAAAACACAAGCTTGGAGTCCAAACCTCCATCAAACTCCATATTTGAGACTTATGCTTATTCCAAGATCACCATGATCCATAAAACTTGCTAACTTTATAGATTCCATGCATCCAAGTCAACCTAAACATGGAGAAAATTGAAGAAAACTTAAATCTAGGATGCTTAAATCACTACAAATAAAATGATATTTAGCGGTACAGAAAAAGTGTCACTAAAAGTCCCCCATGCAATAAGCGACAGAAAAAAAAGTGTCACTAAAAGTGCTACCACTAAAGACATATAGTAACACTTTTTGGTTGTGCTGTTGCAGCCTAATAAGGTTTTAGTGACACTTTTGATTATGCCACTAAAGCACTTGCAGGTTTTAGTGACACTATAAAACTACTAAAACAATTATTATTTTCATACTTTTAGTGACACTTATTAATACAAAAAATATATTAATAAATTAGGTCTGTTCTTTAAATGGAATATAAAATAATAATAAGACAATTCAGATAATAAACAAAAATACAATATCATTACATCAATTCAAACTTGTCTAAAAATCAATGAATTTCTAAAGCAAGATTTTATGATACTATTTTTTTGTTTTCCCTCTAGGAAGGAAGGAGATGCGGTTCTCAAATGTTTTCAAGTTTTAATTTTGGGATTTCTAAATATTTTGAAGATTTTTTTCTAAGTTATAAAATTGAAAGTTTTAGTGGCATTTCAATTTATTATGTCACTAATAAATATAAAAACTAGTGTTATGAGATATAAAGTGCCACAATATTTATTAAAAATTATAGAGGCATAAAAAGTGTCACTAAAAGTAGGCTATAGTGGCACAACAACAAAATGTCACTACAACTTTGTTCCACTAAATATAATTTTATTTGTAGTGAATGAGAAAGGCAAGAGCTTTACAACTTACAAAAGTCTGGTAACAAAACAAAGTGGTGAGGAAGAGGCTTGATTGCTAAACATGCAATGTGCCAAATGGACCATCTTCTTCAACAAAGATCACTAAGACACTCAAAATGAGCTAAACCCTCCAAGATGAACTAGGGTTAAGGTTTTTGAGGTTTAAGGGAGATGAATGTTAATAAATAAACCCTAAAATCGAATTTAAGGTGCTTAAATATGAAGTAAACCCTAGAAGATCATGAACTTGGGCTGCAACTCTTGTCACATCGTAACCAACTATGCGTTACGTTGTGACTTCTCCTTTAAACGCGAATTCTGCAACTCCACTTGTCACGTCGTGACCACCCTATGGTTACGTCGTGACACTCGGTTTTCCCAAAAAACACCAAGTTTTTTGACTCTTTTATGCCCTAAAACGATCCAGTCCAGAAAACGGGTGTTACATATTATATTTAGACGAAAAAAAAGTTATGTCACTACTATCACATTTTTCTGCGTCTAGCAATAAGTGTAGGTGGTAAGTATAATTACTGAAGATAAAGGTGTGTATTTAAAATCACCCTTTCGAAATTCCGTGATTGCATATATTTATTTTCAAGTAGGTGAATTTTCGCTAGTTGTGCGACAAGATATTTATATAGTTAAAATGATAAAAATATATATTTAATTAAAAATATTGAAGACAATGTTATTAATTATGATATATAAAATTTTGTATACCAAATCAAAAGATTGATGTAAAATATTGTTATTTGCTACAACCATACGATAAAATAAACATATGGTAAAGTTGAAGTTCAAAAAATATAATTCTTATAATGGTCAAAGTAACAGATTTTTAATAAAACCTATTTACCTTTTTAAACATAAATTATATGATTTTTATATTATAAATAAATAGAAAGGTGGGTCAAACAATTAAAAAATATTAGTTTATAAGAGTCGACAAATAACAAAATTTAATTAGCATTGTAAAAATAAATTATTTTTTGACCATATAACTAGATTTCGTATAAAATAGCATTTTTTACCACTTATATAAATAAAATAATATCTGAATGATATTTACGATGATTAATTTAATATCTTTCTAAATAAACAATAATAAAATATGAAGCTAGTAGTGAAACTATTATCTTTCAGACTTATTGCTAGTAAAATATTTTAAATCATGACATAAATAATAAAATTTTGTTAATTTCATAACATAATATATAATGAGTTACAAAATTTCACGAGACAATGTTAAAGTAAGGAAATAAAAACATTAGGTTGTTAGTATATTGGGAAAATGACTTATTAAAGTAATTAATTTTTTGATATGTTCATATTTAGGTAACTATCGTTTTTTTATACAAATCTAGATAACAAACTTGTTAGAAGTGTTCACATATGACCATTATGATCTCTTATAACATGTTAAATCCTAAATGTGAATGTTTTCAATAAGTTCGTTACCTAGATTTGTAAAAAAAATAGTTACTCAAATATGAACAAAACAAAAAGTAAAAGTAAATTACACGAATGCTCCCTGTGGTTTGAGGGAATTTTTGGTCCGTAACTTTTTTTTTAACTTGGATGGTCCCTACTGTTTATTTTTGTTGTGCGTTTGGTCTCTATCTTACTTAAAAACACTATTGTGCCCTTATTAATTAATTTATTAATTAATTTTCTTATTTATGTATTTATTTTTTACATATTTAAAAAAATGAATAGACCTCATATATTTGTATCTCCTCTGATGATCTCTATTGTTTATTTTTTAATTAATCTATTTTTTTTAACTCGGATGATCCATACTGTTTAATTTTGTTACGAGCTTGGTCTCTGTCTTACCTAAAAAGACTATTGTGCCCTTATTAATTTATTTTTTTAATTAATTTTCTTATTTATGTATTAATTCTTTATATATTTAAGAAAAATTAGTAGACCCCATATATTTGTATCTCCTCGGATGATCTCTACTGTTTATTTTTTAATTAATCTATTTTTTTTAACTCGGATGATCTATACTGTTTAATTTTGTTACGAGTTTGGTCTCTGTCTTACCTAAAAAGACTATTGTGCCCTTATTAATTTATTTTTTTAATTAATTTTCTTATTTATGTATTTATTCTTTATATATTTAAGAAAAATTAGTAGACCCCACATATTTGTATCTCCTCACCATCCCATCTCTCATCCTCTTCAACTTCTATTTATTTTCCATCTTTAGTTATATCGACGTCTTCATCATCCCTTATTTTTTCGGTCCTTCAACTCCATCGAATCAACACCACAACCCACTAAAGATGAAGAGACAGTAGGTTATGATGTTGGTTCGCCAGAGTTGAAGTACCAAAAAAAGAAGGATGGTGAAAACGTCGATTTTAATAAAGATGGAAAAGAAATAGAAGTTGGGGAGGATGAGAGATAGGATGGTGACCGGTAAGACCCAAATTAAAATTCTCAAATTTGGTTTCAGGTTTACGGTGAGAAGATACAAATATGTGGGGTCTATTAATTTATTTAAATATATAAAAAATAAATACATAAATAAGAAAATTTATTTAAAAAATAAATTAATAAGGGCACAATAGTCTTTTTAGGTAAGACATGGATCAAACACGCAACAAAAATAAGCAGTATGGACCATCCGAATTAAATTTCTCAAATGTGGTTTGAGGTTTATGGTGAGGAGATACAAATATGTGGGGTCTATAAATTTATTTTAAATATATAAAAAATAAATACATAAATAAGAAAATTAATTAAAACATAAATTAATAAGGGCACAATAGTCTTTTTAGGTAAGACAGAGACCAAACGCGTAACAAAAATAAACAGTGGGACCATCCGAGTTAAAAAAAAAATAAGTTAGGAACCAAAAAACCATAAGGGTCATTTGTGTAATTTATTTTTAGTTTTCGTTTTGTTCATATTTGGGTAACTGTTTTTTTGTACAGATTTAGGTAACAAACTTGTTGAAAATGTTTACATATAAGATTTAACCTACTATAGCAAGTCATAATGGTTATATGTGAACACTTCCAACAAGTTTGTTACATATATATGCATAAAATAAATAGTTACCTAGATGTGAACATATCGAAAAGTTAACTACCTTAATAAGTTATTTTCTCTTAGTATATTCATTATGTAAAATTTCACATTTAGACTTATTAGTAATGATCTGACCTTAGGAATAAGTTTGTGTATTGTAATGAATTACTATGTTTATGTTATAACATTTCAATTTATAAGCAACGAATTTAACTAATTACCATTGGCGGAGCTTTATAAGGGCAAGGGGGTTGTGCCCCTCTTATTTTTTGTTTATAAATAGTCCTTATAGTTTTATTTTATACATTTTAGACCCAAAAATATAAAATTTTTGCTGTGGCCCCCCTGTTTACCAATTTTTATACATATTATATTTTCGGCCCCGAATCAAACGTTGAAGCTCCGCCCCTGCTAACTACAACTCAAAATATATAAGTAAAAAGTTGTTTAGTTGTATTGATTTATCAGTTTAATATTAAAACTCTTAAATCTTTTACTAAAATCATTAAATAACTATAAAAGTTAAAAAAAAAAGTTAGTTAATTGCATTGAAATATTCTTTTAATATGAAAATTCATCAGATTCCGACTAAAAGTTATTTAACATTAAACCATTACTAATCAAAATATTTTTTTAACTTGTGTCACTCAACTTTTATATATATATATATATATATATATATATATATATATATATATATATATATATATATATATATATATATATATATATATATATATATATATATATATATATATATATATATATATCATCAATTTTTGTTAGTATTATCCCATGATATATGAAAAAATGATGATTTGGTATGTAAAGTAATGAGAGCGGTAAAAAAAAAAGGTATTATAACCATAGTACCATTAATACATGCATTGTAAAATTTTCTTTTTAGAATTATTGGTAATGAACAACTATAAATATGCTTATATATAACCTAAAAACAAACATAAGTTGATTTCCATATACAACGAATAATAAAATGTATGGAAAAAATAATGCACCTTTAAATAACGTAAAAACATTAAAACATCTATTATGACATTTGTATTAAAAACATATTGAATACTCATAAATCATACAAAAAGAATTTATAGAAATGTTTGATAAATTGAGAAAAATCATAAACTTCTCACTTTTTCCTAACATTTGAGGTTATTTATTTATTTATTTTTATTTTTTTTAAATTACCTCTCATCTCAAATACTATTATCGCAAGAAAAAGAATTCAAAATGCAATAATCATTGATGTAATAAAATATATTATCTCTCCTCTTCTTATTTGAATCAATAATCTTTCAAAAAAATGAATGTTTGTTGTGAAAAAATCTTATATATATGTACTCTTAATATCGATACAACATAAAGAAATTAAAAAGTCATTAGTATGTTATTAATTTTAGAACATGAAAAATCATTTGGTTAAAGCCTAATATGCATAACTTATATTATCTTAATTTGAATATTAAATAAGACATAAGTTAATCTTTTTTGAATGATAGTGATTAATTAGTTGAATCTTGAAAGATTTTATAGATTTCAAATGAATATGGTGCAAATATATGATATATCTTCAAGTATATTTATTTGAATTAACTTATTTATAAGGTTTATAAATATGAGAATATTCATCAAATAACCAAAATGATGGGGAGTGTTTGAAGTAGGGGTGTCGAACGAGTAAAATTTTCGGGTTTCGGGTAGAACGGGTATTTCTTGCAGAAAATAATACCCGATACCCGACCTATATTGTAATTCAGGTTTTCGGGTTTCGGGTATTCGAGTTTGAGGTCGGGTCGGGTAATTATCGGGTATACCCGAAAATTTCTTAAATGACATTTATTGATATATATTTTTTTATTTTTTTATTTTTACATGTTGGTTGGTTTAATAAAGAATCGGGTAGGAAAATACTTCATACAATTAACAAGTACATATATAATAACAATACAAATCATTATAATATGTTATGTACTTTTTAATTCAATTCCGTGCGAAAGTGAGAAATCTGAGAATTGTGATGACGGTTCAGGACTTTAGCTTCAGCGTCGTATTCCCTTTGCAAGTTTGCGTCGACCGTCGAGCCGTCATTCATAAGAAGGAAACGAAAGGTTTTGTTTTATTTGAAGTGTGCGTACGTGACTGCATTGTATATTTGGTATTATTTAAAAAACGAATTCGAGTATTGGGGTATACCCAAAAATAAATATTTATACCTAAAATCCGACCTATATTATTATCAGGTTAATCTATTACCCGAATGTTCATAACCGTTACCCGTTCTACCCGAATTCGGAACGGGTCGGTGGGTAGAACGACTTTCGGGGTTTTTTTTGACAAGTCTAGTTTGAAGAAAATAACCATGAAAAACACAATTTTATAAAATGACCACGACTTCCGCAGAGAGGGGCTCTACGGAAGTCTTTATGCTATGAGGAACAAAAAAAACTCTCTGAGAAAATAACGTGACGGGAATAAAAGACAATATATATATATAAAATATTAATTCTGCAGAGGGTGCATCGTTCCATAGAGATGCCCTCTGCAGATCTGTTCTTTAGATGAGTACCTCTGAGAAATTATTCTTCGTTAAAACATAACTTATTTCTTTGCTAAATTCTAAGTCTAATTCTTAGAAACATAGTTTTATAGTTTAAATTGTTATTTTGAAATAATGATATGTGCTAAATGTTGATACATTGTTAGATTTAGATGATAACAAATACCAAAATCATTATTAGACCATGTTTTAGCGAAGAACAATTCCTCAAATATACTCATCTAAAGAACAAATCCGCAGAGGGCATCTTAGTGAAACGATGTACCCTCTGTGGAATTAAAATTTTACAATTTTTTTTTGTCTTTTTCCCCCACCAGGTCATTTTCTCAGAGGTTTTTCATGTTTCTCATAGCATAAGGACTTCCACAGAGCCCCTTTCTGCAGAAGTCATGGTCATTTTATAAAATTATGTTTTTCATGATCATTTGCTTCAAATACTCCTCTCCTTTTAGTTATTTGATGAATTTTCTCTATAAAGATTGTCTTATTCATCACGAGATAAAAATTGATTACGTTAAATATACATTAAAAACGTTGATATCACAAAATAATAATATTTCTTATACATATTTCATTCATGTTAGACATTTATGTTGTTTATTTAGAACTGCTAACAGATATACCGTCTAAAATTTTCTCATAAACTATTCATTTTGTCAATGTCGGGACTTAAACCCTCACCTTCTTGGAGTTGAACACATCTTCAATACCATGATACATCCCATGTTGTTGAATTTAAATTATATGTCCTTAGTTATTTTTGTGATAGCTACCGGTTGTAATATAAATCCGATCAAATAATATTTATGCTTAACATATTTAATTATGCTTATGCATAATATTTTTTATAAAAAAAAAAAAAGAAGATATACAGATAACATCGTGATCTAAACAATGTATTTTTTTTTTTTTTTTTTTGATTTGGCTCGTTAAAATCGTTGTTTTTTTTCTTCGTATATGCCCTTATAAAATTGATGGTATATTTGTTGATCTTATAATGTTGCTTAATTTATTTAAATAGAAAATACATGTTCACCGACACACTCTAGTCATCTCCAACCCTTTCACCTTACCCCTTATACTGTTTACATTGTCCCTATCAATAAATTATGCGAAAACACAACCCAAAAAGCAATCAATGAAAAAAGTTGATAAAGATAATATACTAATTAAAGGTTGGCAACAAGTAAACTTGGGCTTGTGTATAATAACCCTAGCATAAAAAGTAAACTTGGGCTTGTGCATAATAACCATAACATTAAAAAAAAAGTAAATTAGAGAAATCCCTATGATTTGGTTAAAGTTGTACGATTGGTTCCTAATTTTTTTTATTGCACTCAGATCGTCCATGTGATTTTATTTTGTTATGTTTTTCGTCTTTATGGTTTGGTTAAAATATGGACAATTTCAGTAATTTACTCTAAAAAAAAGTAAAATAGTTTCTAATAAACCTATGTTTTTTTACCACTTGTCATATTTTATGTTTATTTTAAATTATTTTCTTTTCAAATATCATTTTATTAGTTTTTTTTTCTATTTTATTAAATTTCATATAATATTTTAATATAATAATTGCAATAAATATAATAATAAATGAATATCAATTTCATTAATGAACTCATCTTTTAATTTCAAAATTCACAAAATTAAAGCTCATTAATTATTTTTATTTATTTAAACTATTTGTTTAAATTTAAAAGATAAAAAACATTTTCATTATAATAATTCATTATTTTTCTCATTTTCATTATAAATTCAAAGTTGTTAAATATTTTGACATTTATATTTAGTTACCCATGTATGGATTCACAACTAGTTAGATAATAATTTAATTTGGCCAATTAAAGGATTATCGTTAATATTGTGTTTGACGTGTCACAACTATTTTATTTTTTTATTTTTTTAAAACGACATGCTTAACGAACAAAAAAATAGCTAATAAGTTAACCTTTTAAAAAGCTATTTAAACTAGTTTTTCATGAGTTGTTTTTTTTTAATTTTCAAATATACCCTTAATTAATTATAGAAAATATATTATTTTAGATTTCATTTTATATCATTCATTAGCTTATCAGCTAATTTTTAGCAAATGTTATTTTTTGTAAGTAGGTTTTCAACTACCAACTAGTTACCAAACATAACATATTTCTACCAAATTTTGAATAAATCGAGGATTAAGTTTTTGTTTGCTTGATCCTTGTGTTATATATTTTTTGACCGAGAGCCTTTGACTTCCTGAAAGGTTGAGGACTTGGATTAAGGGCGTATTTGGGTTAGTTTTTTTTTGTTTTTTGTTTTTTTTTTTTTTTTTATCACAAATGATTTTAAAAAAAAATGTTTATTAGCTTATATCTTTTAGGAAAAACAGATTTTAAAAAGTGTTAGGATAAGAAAGACTATTTTTTAAGAGTAAAGTGGCTAAAAAGTTAGAACTTTCTAGCTTTTTGAAAGCTTTATTTTTTTATCCAAAAAGTTGTTTTAAAAAATATTTTTTAAATACACAAATATTTTTTTTAGCTTATAAGCTTTTTGAAAAGCTAAAAAGCTATTTTCAAAAGCTATCCCAAACACCTACTAAATCATATAATATGTGTAAAACCTGATTTTGCTTCATTTTATTAGTAAATATTATATTTTTACTTAACAATATTATATACTTCTATTGCTCTTGCCCATTAGAAAAATATTGACTTATTATGGAATGAGAGCCACATAATATTTTTTTGTTGACAAATTTGTTTTTAGTATTATCTCTTATATCCTGCTTCATGATCAAACTTAAAATCAAACGGTCTAATCTATAACATCTGTGATTTAAGGTTAGATGTTTCCATGTTAAATTACAAATAAAAAACAAAATTATTAAAAGGGTTTATTCACATTAAAATTAGTTTTAAGGGTTTAATTTATATCTAACATTTGGTTGACATTTAAATTGATTTAAGGGTGTTAAATGTAAACTAAAATGGTAACTAGTTTATTTGAAATAATACAAATGCAAATTTGTCGGAGCTTAAGGGTGCTAAAGTGCAACATTTTATGAACCATTAATGAAAAGAAATTTTGACTTGGGGTTGCATGCGTAATAAGAAAATAAATGCATGGACCATTACTGTAACTTCAAGTGTAAAGACAAGAAAGAATAAATTCAAGTTTTTGAAAACCGGACCGGACATCTAACGGCAGCCTTAAATGTTCAATGGTTTAACTGGTCTGATCGGTCGGACTGGTCCCGAAAATCGGAAAAACCGTGTGTGTGTGTGTGTATATATATATATATATATATATATATATATATGTTACGCTTTTGAACTTTTAAGATTAAACATCGTTTTTTATAATCTTTTGCACTTTTAAGATTAAACATCCATTTCTAATAATCTTTGTTCGTATGTCTCTAAGTAATGAAAAAATCAAAAATATTAGATTGTATCACATAAGGGAGAAAATGAGTGTTGATGGCTATATCCCAATTCCCAGTTCCCATATCGTCTAAAAACAAAAGCGCGAGGCCTTAGGAGTTTTATAAAAGGAATAATAGGCATCAGTTATCAGGCCTAGATCTCACAATCGAAAACAGTAGGTCCCTTTGTTCGTAACGATTCAATTTTCAAGGAAAAAAAATCATTTTTAAATTATCAATTCCATAAACATTTTTACCAAAATATTGTCAAATAAACATCACATCACAAAATCATATTGTTGTGTCCCAAATCATAACATCAAAGGTAATGAAAATCAGAGTACAGTCCCAAAAACACCTAGCGGAAACCATGCGTGTGTGTGTGATGCGCTGCTACACCGCCGGCTCCTTCCCCTTCGGCGAAGAGGTACCTGAAACCAAAACCAAAACTGTAAGCACAAAGCTTAGTGAGTTCCCCCATCATACCACATACCATACAATATCGTCGGTATTTTTCAACCGGTAACCTTCATCGGTATCTTTCAACCGGTAGCCCTCATCGATATCTTTTAACCGGTAACCATCACCGGTATCTTTCAACCGGTAATCAACATCGGTATCCGTCATCAGTATCTTTCAACCGGTAACTAGGGACTATCTCACCGCTACCACTAGCATACAATCAACAGATATAAGCATACAGTCAGGCATATTCGGGTACTGACCTACCCTTGGGTCCTAAGGACCACCGCCAGGGAAACTAATCCCTACTATACACATAACATATCATCTAGATAAATCTCATAACCCACACATAACCAGACCAAGATAATTATCACAAAGACCATTATCTTCTAAATATCCCTTGTTGGTGGGCCGACATTGTGGCCTTAGATCCACCCCTATTGGAAGGTAACTCACCTCAATGTCATGCAATGTTTGAATTATCCTCGGCACACAAGTCGACTCCCTACGACTCCTCGATCCCTACACGACAACCTTCAAGTCAACACACAACACAGACAACCCTAAACAGGGTCAGTCCACGTCCAGTCAAAGTCAACTTCAAGTTGACTCGACTCACCGAGTTGTGCCGTCAACTCGTCGAGTCCCTCACCCTTTACTCATCCTTAACCACGTCTCGACTCGTTGAGTTTGGCATCGACTCGACGAGTTCCTCTCTCATATGAACATCACATGAAACTCATCCGACTCGCCGATTTGTATGAACACTCGTCGAGTCCACCTTCATCTGATGAACACGTCTTGTCCTCGACTTGCTGAGTTGTATGGACAACTCGTCGAGTTCATCTTCAATCTTAAGAAGATTGCCTTGGACTCACCGAGTCTGTTCTAGTACTCGTCGAGTCCCATGAACTCCAGGTCTAAAATTACGCCCAATACGTTGGGTCACTCTTTCTAACCGATTACAACCCTTCCATCACTCCACTGAGTCCTTTTGACCCTCAACAGATATGGGACTCAAAGCCTCGGACTCGTCGAGTCGGTCACCTCCATTCACCAAATCTTCGATTTCTGATGTATAACCCTTGATCAAAAGATAGATCCAAGCCTCTACAATCGATCTAGCTGCTAGCACGTAAAGTTACAAACTTTACGTGCTTGCATGGGACTTTGAGCTCAAAAGGTCTTAAAACAAGCTCTTGGGTTGCATGGGGTCTTCCTTGGGTGGAAAAGCACCCACTTTCTGCCTTGTGACCCCTCAAAGGACCTAGATCCGAAGCCTTGTCCCCAACCATGCTTGCATTCATGGTTGGCTACCTAAAATGGCTTATAAAAGCCCTAAATCTCCACAAAATGGGATCTAGCAATTGAACAAGCAAGTTAGCAACTTTATACATTCTGAGGACTAAAGATGAAGCACAAACTCGAACCCCTCTGGTCTCCTCTTGTTTCCTCAAGTTCTTCTCCATCCTTCTTAAGACCACCAACACCAAAATCCACCAAAATGACTTAGATTGCTTCAACAACGGCTAGGGTTTTCTATAGAGGGTTTCTGGGAGCATAAGGGACGATGGAGGCTGTATAAGGTTGCTTAAATAAGGTGCAAACCCTCAGATTAGGGTTTTTGTCCAGCCAGAGCCTACTCGTCGAGTCTGGGACCCGAATCGTCGAGTCTGTCACTTAAGTCCCGCGTTCCGTCCCGCTTCTACTAGGCGAGTTGGTCCTTCAACTCGCTGAGTCCAAGGCCAAGTATACGAAACACTAAAAAGAAATACGTACCAAGAACCAGATGCTACATTGTCAGTCTTTGAAGTTTTGGCTTTGAAGTGACCTTATATATATATATTTTTTATTTTTCAAAAGTGCCGGTTTATCCGGTTCGACCAAACCGGTTTTTGACCGGTTTTTGGTTGAACCGCGGGTTTTAGCCGGTTCATTTGCAAACGATTTTTAGGCCTTAAAAAACCGGTGACCCTACCGGTTCCTGGTTGGACCGGTTGAATCGGCCGGTCCGGTTCGGTTTTCAAAACAGTGATCAAATTCGTGTATCTATTTGCACTTTTGCACCGCACCAGACGTGTTATTTTCTCCAAAACAAGCCTGCAACTTGAGATACTATCGGAAGGAACCTGATCTTGGCCATAAAAGCCCTACCCTTTCGACCTTAAATGTTTTCATCAAACAGAAAAATAGAGGAAAAAGAGTGTAACTTTGTGATTTCTTATGAGCATAATGCTAGAAACATAGAGAAAAAGAGAGAGATTTGCAAGTTGCAATGAGAGGTAGGAAGAAGTGGTAGCTTTTACCGGAGTCCCGGTGACCAGTTGTCGGGAAAGAATGGGAACGGGGAGAAGTCCCCAGCTGAATTAAATATCTCCGGCCAATCTATAACAAGTTAATGTGTGTACGTTCATGGGTTGGGTTCGTCCTTATGGTGATTGTGAAGGTTCTCCAACAATGTAGAAAGATGAAAGAAGATCTACATACTACACAGAGAGAAAGTGGGTCTGATATATCAGAGAAAGAGAGAGAGAGAGAGGGGTAAACTGAGAGCTCCAACGAGCTCCTATGGACACAAATGTTGGTCAAAGGCTAACCTGGTAATTAGGAAAGAATAAAACATGTGGGAACTAACCCTAGTATTTCTCCTTTTCTGTTAAGTCTAGTAGTATAAATAGAATAGCTTAGTGGTTACAATTCATCAGTCAAAATTTCCTGTACAGCAACTCAATCACTAGGTTACTACTAATCATTCAATAAAAGGTGAATCACTCGGCTGCCTATTTTCCTGTTTTTCCCCTGTTTTGCATTTGCTGTTTACTATTTCATTGGGTTGATCACCAACATTTGGTATCAGAGCCTCGACAGATCCTGATCATTTTGTATTCCCAAGTATCCTCGATTCAACAATATGACAACCCCATCATCATCCAACCAGTCCAAGGACAGGCCCTTCACTCTACAGTGCCTAATGTTGACATCACTAAACTACAATACGTGGTCAATAAAGATGGAAGCCATCATGGATGCCCATGGGTTATGGGATGCCATTGAGCCACCAATCGGTATGGTTGTGGATGAGAAAAAGAGCAAGCAGGCTCGAGCTTTCATCTTCCAGTATATACCAGAGGAAATACTTGCACAGGCTGCCAGGAAGAAGACAACCAAGGAAGTTTGGGACTCACTCAAGTCACGGTATGTGGGTGCAGAAAGGGTCCAAAAGGCAAGGTTGTGGGTACTGAAAAGTGAGTTTGAAGCACTCCAAATGAAGGAAACAGAAACCATAGATGATTATGCAGGAAAAATATCATCTATGATCACCAACAACAAATACATGATTTCCTATGAGCAACAACCAACATGTTGTTAGGGTTGGCGTTCTTCCAGCATAGGGTGCTGTTCCGACACTGTCGTTGGAGCCATAATTTTCCAGTGGGTCAAATGCTTTTAAAAAGAAACAAAGAGAAACATGAAGCTCTATTTGGTGTATGAGGCTACGATGAGATCAATGGTGAAGGTGGAGAAAGATGGAGTAGTAAATAGAGGAAGAAAATGAGAACATTTTTGTGTATGTGTGTGTGTTGAGCCCGAAGAGAACCTGCCGGATATGGGTCTTAAACTCTTGATAGCTCAAGGATTCCATGGCACTTGAGAGAAAGAGAGGGATGTAAATGCTATTAAACTACCTTTTACCGGGGCGGCTCAACCGGTTTTGGGGCTCTAAGCGAACCGAAAAATTGGGGCCCTTTGGCCTTTACTATCCAAGCCTGATTCCAAAATCCAACTTGACACATTAAATAATTAAAAAAATTAAGCCTTATTAACCCTAATGTATAATCTAATAATCAGATATTCAGATAATGGAAGGTCTAAAAGGAAAACTGATTTACACATAACAATATCAAACTGTGTTGTTGATATAATTCATAAATCACAATCTAAACATGTAGACACTCAAAAACTATCTGCTAAAAGAATTTCAAAGCAGACACCCTATTGATAATTCCTAACCATTTTTTTAGAAATCTAGTTTCACATATAATCGATGTGGCTTCATTAGTATAGTTTTTAAATATCTATCAAAACATGTAGATTTAGTAATGCAACAAACATAACGCACTTTCAGAAGTTGATATTAACTTAGTATTATGATATTTATTCAATAATTTGTGCAAATCACTAATGAGATAACTCCAAAGTTCATATAATTATCAGATATTCTGATAATGAAAGATCCAGAAGGAAAATTAATATACATATAACATATCAAACATAAGTCAATAAGTGATAAGCCTAATAGGCTAATCTGTTTAATCAAGAAAGAAGAAAAAAATGGAGTTATTAGTTATGGAGAATCAAAGGAATAAGTCAAGAACAACATACCGTTTCAGCTTTTTAGGATTCAGGAGTAATCTCTTGACACTTGACAGCCTTTCAGTTTTAACTTTTGATTTTTGAACAAAAAAGAACCGATTAGAGTAAGGAAGAACAAAATCAAGAATTAATTAAGGAAGATCGGAAGAAGAACATAGAACAAATTGGTAATGGTTTCTGCGGTTCTACTGAGAATGAAGAATCATCAATCAGAGAATGAAAAGGAATCAAGGAACTCATGAAGATCGGAAGAAGAACAACTACAAGTCTCTTGGTTGATGAAATTTGTGGCGTGGATAAATGGAGAATCGACATTCCCTAATCGAGATTTGGGTTATGGGGCCCCTAAGCCTTTGTTTATTTTTTCTTAATGTAAGGCCGGCCCTGCCTTTTACCTTTATCTTACTTGTATAAAACTATGTTTTAGTAATCTTAAGTGTTTACCTCGATCATCAACTTTTAGTCTCTTTAATCCCAGGAGCCACATTGTGTGGGTGTGAAAATTTTGATTCTCATATGGATTGAGTTCCTTATGGGTACTGGGTTTTTATATCATCCAGTCACTTTGTACCTTATATACATCTTACTTGATGCTCTTTGGAGCAGTGAGCTTGGATACTGAATGATTGCTGGAATAATAACATTTTTTTTGTATAAATAATGTTGTATTAAACAATGATTTTGCAATTTTATTGGAAATGCTCATGTGATAACTAACTTTATAAGTTTTAATGTAGGTACGTAGGTTTAAAGTAATGTTGGAACAAGAATATAAAATGCTCGTATTTATAGTTCACTCGTTTCTACATTCATAGTTAATATCAATGTGTGTGTCACACACACACACACAAATGTATGTAGGTATAAATATTGGCTTTGTTGTCACCTCCATTATACAGTGACAAACCTTAAATTAGGGGTGTAAACGAGCCGAGCTCAGCTCGGGCTCGTTTAAGTTATATGAGGCTCGAGCCCGAGCTCGGCTCGATTCGAACTTTCTTTTACCGAGCTCGACTCGAGCTCGTAAAGAATTATACAAGATCGACTCGGACTCGGGCTCGACTCGTTTTTCATTTGATATGCCTAAATAAGCTTAAGCTTGGCTCAAGCTCGTTAAGAAGCTCGTTTACTAATACCCGAAATCCATAATTTCCCAAATATGTTTTTTTTTAATATATGAAAATAATAATAAATTATATTATATAAAGGCTCGTTTAGGCTCGCGAGCCTAATCGAGCTTAGTGACATAGGCTCGAGCTCGAGCTCGTTTAATAAATGAGCTTAATATTAAGCTCGAGGTCGGTTCGGGGTTGTTTAAAACCGGTTTCGAGTCGAGCTTTTAACGAGCCGATCCTGAGTAGCTCGCGAGTTTGGCTCGTTTGCACCCCTACCTTAAATCGTAAAGAACCTTGCTAGCTCTTTTATGGTCTTGTTGAGACATCACCTTGCACCTATATACTTGAATAAAAACTTATAAAGTTGGTCATCACATAAGCATTTACCAGAAAATTGCAAAATCATTGTTTAATACACCATTATTTCTACAAAAATGTAATTATTTCAATAACCTTTAGGTGTGCAAACGGCCAACAATGTGGATCATCACTTCAAACTCGATACCGACAAGGAACTCAATATGTATGAGAATCATAACTCTTACACCCAGACTATGTGGCTCATAGGTTTCACACCCTTGAATTGAAAAGTGATTCTCGCGCTTCAAACCTATGATCATTAAAGCATAAATTTGTGATTTTTTTGGTAGAGATTGATTGTTTAATAGCATTGCACTAGACCTTCTTCATCTGTTTATGTCCAACAAATTACTCTGTCAAATTGTGATTTTCTTGTGGAGTTATAATGAACTTCTTATTGACACCGGAACATCCTCTAAACAAACTTAGACTAAGAAAGTTTAAGGAAGAACTCTTTATATGAGCAGACTCAGGTTGTATTGGAAGATCTTGATGTTAAAGAAATATTCTATTACATGAGTTAGACAATTGGATGAATGTAGAAGAAAAAATGCCACACAGAAAGTCGCATCTTCCTCGTAAGTAAAATAGGGATCATTTTTGTTACGGGAAATTCAATAATCCACTTTATATTTGTAGGTTTTGGTTTGGTACTTTAAAAGAAGTGGTTAATCGAACCGAACCGTTTATGTGTGTAATAATTGATATAATTTATGTTCTTATTTGTATGTAAATGGGATGATATGAGAACTACATCCGTGTGATGAATAAGTTCGAGCAAAAATCGACAACGCTCTTTTTGACAGTGATGTTCTGCATATCGCAATAAGGGTTTCATTATTGTTCTTGGATTCTAAGACAAGTTTGTACGTGTTGGTTTCTTCTTGCACATGCAAATCTAGCCTACGAATGCAAGAACAAAACTAATGCCTAAAAGCAATACAAAAAACATCATTGCCTATTGAAAGAGAGTGACTGATTTTTTCCCGATCTTATTTGCCACACATTTGCATTTCTCACAATCATCCCCTTTACAAAAAAATACGAACAATTTTTTTATAAATTATTAGACACACATAAACAATCACTTTGCCAAACCACTTTTAAAGTACTGAGCCTAAACCTAAAAACTTGAAGTAGATCGTTGAATTACATGAAGGATTCCCGATCTTATTTGCCACACATTTGCATTTCTCACAATCATCCCCTTTACAAAAAAATACGAACAATTTTTTTTTTATATATTATTAGACACACATAAACAATCACTTTGTTAAACCACTTTTAAAGTAATGAGCCTAAACCTAAAAACTTGAAGTACATTGTTGAATTACCCGAAGCATAATTGATCCACATTTAATTTGCTACGAAGTTGTTGCTTTCCGTTTGACCTTTTTTCTATATTCACCCGGTTGTCTTGATCATGTAATGAACTTTTTCCCTTAACATCAAGATCATCCGACACGTCCGAAGCCTGCTCATAATGGGCTTTTTCCTTTAATTTCCTTAGTCTGTGTCTGTTTAGAGGAAGTTCTGGCGCAAGCAAAAACTTCACTATAACTCATACATGAAAATCACGAATAATCAAAGTAAGTTGTTGGACTACTTTTTACGTCATTAATTATGAAACCTTCATATAATCATATTCCTAATGAGAAAAATAACTTTTACTAAATTGATTTCAAATCCTCACTTCATGTGGCCATTCAAATAATACTTTATTAAAACAAAAGTAATTTGAAATCAATAGAAACAAAAGTAATCCAAAATTCCATTTAATTTCTACAAAAGATAACAACTTTTGATCATTTCTTAAATGGTATATTACTCTATTGGAGACTATTATCGGAAGACGAGGCAATGCAAGAAGAATTGTCACAAAGGATATCAATTATTACACACACATAAACAGTTCCGTTCGATTAAACCGGTTAACTGTCACAAATGATATCAATTATTAGGCACACAAAAACGGTTCAATTTGATTAACCATTTCTTTTAATGTACCAAACCTAAAAATTTTATAATCCAGACACCCGTTAAATTGAATAATTAGTAGATATTCCAATTGAGGGGGCACTTAGATTACAAGATTCTTCTGCTAGGAATTGCAATCCATTAAAGGATTTGGATTTTAAATGATTTGAAATCTGTTATATGTTTGGTTGTTTGTATATGGGTTTAAATTGAAATTAACAAAACTTGTAGTATTATTCAACATGCTAATAGGTGATCTGGATGAACATCATGTTCTTGTAGATAGAATCAGCCAACACATAAAATAATTGATATTCATAATTTATTGCTATCAAAAGAGAAAACATATATCTTTTCTAGGTTGCATGTGAACTTAAGGGTTTAAGTGTTTTCTCGTTTATATGTGATTTTATAATCTAGAAAGTTCATCAGTGATATCTGTTTATAGGATCCCCATTGTAATCAACATTTTGTAAACCCTTTAATAACATGATAACCATGATTTTGATATAGGATTCCATGATCGGAAGAACCCTTTAAGTACTTCAGAATATGACTAACTGCATCCCAATGAGAAGTTCGATGCGATGACATAAATTAACTTACGAATACAATGGAGATCCTACAAACAGACGCTCTTAAAATCAAGGTTACAGACACTCTTAAAATCAAAGTTATCTTCTAACAAGAAAGGGGTGACAATCTAAAATATTTAATTTCTTTATAAAATCTTGTTTGGTATCTAGAGAATTTGTAATCTATATGTATATAAAAAGGACAAATTTATCTTTCTTTTATTATTTTCAATCATAAACATACTTTTTATTAATTGATACTCCTATATTACAAAACCTTTTTAAAATTGTCTTACACTAATACTAAACTATATATAGAGTAATCGTATATAATCAATGATATGCATTCAATCATTATTTTGTTTTTGTGAGTAAAAAATGGAACCAAAAAGTTAGTGTTGGAAACATCACCGTATATATTTGTCAACAGTAAATTCAACTCTTGTAATTACCATTTTACCGAATTTAAATGAAACCGAATCATGTATTTGAGTCCAATTATGCAGCAGCAACACCCATCAACAATCAACTTCGTTGGCCCAATGGGCCTTCCCATAATCCCATAGCTGCTTTTGTGCTGCACATACTTTAACTATTTTCTTCTTGGACCAATTGCCTTTGATTTCTTAATTATTTTACCAAATGTATAATGCCAAGCGGTGGAAAAGATGAAGTTTGCAAAAAATTGAGAAGCACAAAAAAGAGATTTCCAAGAAATCCACACGTATGAAAGAAATTTATATACATAGTGTTTTACGTATTTATTAGTTTTTTTGGAACCGACGAGAATTTTATCAAAAGCCAAGCTTAGCAAGGCACCAAGCAAGGCAAACAAAAATAGAAGAACAAAACAGAAACATATTACAAAATGCACAAGGGATTACACCACCAATCAACTCAATAATAATTTTCTATTTTGCCCCTACGTTTTATCCACCCAAAAACCAATCAGGTCGTGTGGTCCACTGTAATAGACGGTTTTGATGGAACCTCGTTAAAAATCAAGTCGTTTATCGCCAACCGAATACATCAAAGAGCACCGTAAATAAGGCTTAAAATGATTTTTTTTTCTTAGGGTAATTCCCCCAGTGGTCGGCATAGTTGATAATATCAGCCAGAGATGAGCAAAACCAAACCCGAAAACCTAAAAACTGACAAAAACCGACAAAACCAAACTAAGAAACCGATATTAAACCCAAACCATTGGGTTTGAGTTTAAGTTTAAAAAAAAACCGAAAAATGGGTTTTGGTTTTGGTTTTAGTACCTCAAACCAACCCAACCCATTGCTTTTTAAACCGACCTAACCCGAGATTATTACATGTTTTTCAATGATATGCTATAATTTGACTTTCTATATCAAAGGTAATATACGTCAAATTAAAAAAGAGGTGGATTTTGAAACTAAATTACATCAAATATATGGTATGTGTTGTTGTTTTAGTGTAATCGAGTATTGCCTGCTTGTTTGCTACTTGTTTTTTATTCTAAAAAGTTGTTAAACTTAGTTGTTGTAAACTTTTAGCAACATACTTTTGATGTTGTGTTGGTGTTGAAATTAGTTTTTTTTAGTTTCTTTAATCTAGGTTACTGAATTTGTTTTATTTTATAAGTTATAAAGATTTGTTGAAAAATGGGTTACAACCCAAAACCCATCAACCCATGGGTTGAACCCAAAAACCGATGAAACCGACCTAGGAACCCTAAAACCGAAACGGAACCCTACAGGTTCTAAAACCCAGAAACCGAAATACACGGATTGGTTTCGGTTGTACCCTAAAACCGACCCAACTCAGCCTATGCTCACCCCTATCAACTACTGTAGAGAAGCTTTGAAAACCAATATCACACCATTTGAAGATCCCTTTAAAGGTTTCTTGAGAGAACGTACAATCCACTAAATGGTGGTCAAAAGTCTCCACAACACCCAAGCACATTGGACAAAATAATTTAAAGTCAAATTAATGGCCCTGTGAGATAAAGCTGACATAGTAGGGAATCTCCTCATACATGTACTCCAGATAAACACCAACGGTTTGATTGGGACTGCTCTAACCCACTCCATAATCTTTGACGAGATGGTGGTCAACGCCAGATCAATCCAATCCTCTAATATATCCACCCGAAAAACTCCATCATAAGCCAAAGAAAATTTCCATAAGTCTTTAGCATTGGAGAAGTTAACGAAATTTACGACCACATGGACATGAGTGATCTCAGTGAGCTCGGAGGGAGAGGAAGGAGCCTTTTCTAAGCAACAACAAAACCATAAGTGTTCCTACGCTCTGTGACATAAGCCAACTTCCGCTTCTCCAGTTTAAAGAGATTAGGGAATCTAGTGGACATAAGGGATGTATCCTGCAAAATGTCAGTCTAAAAAATGATATCTTCGCGAGAACCTACATCAATAGCAAACAAATTATATGGGACGTCAACCCCCTAAAGCATCGAGTTTCAGTTTCTCCTTTATAATGTTGATCCACAAGCCATTTACATCATTGGTTTTCTGTGAATGTTATGAATACCTATTATAACCTTTTCCATGTAGATTTTCACCATCTTTAAGCCTCCAAATCAATTTAACTAAAAGCCCGTAAATAATCGGCTCCAAGACTACCATTTTCTTTTTCAGCAAGTACTTTAGACCAAACGACCAAATGAAATTTACTTTTCTCTTCGTTACCACCCTACACAGACCTTCTCCAAATTTTCTCAAGGGAATCAATAACCCCAATGGGAGCCTTGAAAATAAAGAAATAATATAAAAGGGAGGCTTCCAAAAACTGTCTTCATTAGGGTAAGATGAAAGTTTCTTGTAAAGGAAAAAATTAGTAGCAAACGTGGTGGCTGAGGCTCGAGTTGGATTCGATTCCCTTAAATAGATTCGCCGTCTGTTCCCAGGGTACAACAACCTTAACAGCGGTGTACTGTCGGATATTTCACTTGCCTGAAAGAGTTGCCGGAAGCAAGAGTATAGACAAGGAGGAGAAAGAAGAGTATTTTCATTAGTGTGTTGAATGAGATGGTAAAGGTCTCCTTTTATACTTGAATTGTGTAATGGAAACAAATCAATGATTGATTGAGTGTTTAATGCCAATAAATGTCATTAATTATGTAATTAATGCAACCATTACATAATTCAAAAATAGGGACCAAAACTGTTAAGTTTAGCAAAAACGAGGGTAGCATGAGCCCGAGTTTTCGGAGCTGCATTCGTGTTCGCAGGTCGCGCCCATGCATAAGTTCGGTGTTTTTGGTCTACGAAATCCAAGATTTGCACCCCTTGCGCGCGGGTAGGAATTGTAGTAAAACCATAGAGACAAGCTTGTAAGCCTTTCATGCATTCAAACTTATAAACCATGTTGAGTTTAGTCTTTATACCAATGTGGGACTCATTCCCACATTCACTATTTTTGCTAAATTTATTCTAAAATACCCTTCTTTCAGTATCGATATCTCATTCACATATACTCCATTTTGGACATATAATATATCATTTCAAGGTCCTCGTGGAGGAGAACACAAACCCACTTAGAGTTAGTTATATATACAACATATGTATATATTTATATACGTCTAAAGTTAGTAAAAATATAAATATTTATACTAAATTTTCCAACAATCACCCACATGAATGGAGATCGATCTTTGCACATCCAATTTCCAAACAAAATTTTCAACAGTTGAATCCTGTATAGGATAGGTAGGTACTACCCTTTGAACCCTCCCTTAAGAAATTACACTTAATCTCCTAGCAGTTAGCAGATCTCGATGTCTTTGAACTAATCTGCCATTTATGTAGACGACAATGTAATTTCCACAGGACTCTCCCTGAAAAGGCCATATCCTCATAGACATGTTCTTTTTGGTCATGAACACTAACCTGCATCTGCAAGAGCTTTAGGAATTGTGCCCCTATAATTCCATTCAAAACGACCCCACTTCTCTCTCACATAGGTGATTCCAAGAATCATTAAAAACCATATGTTTAGCCTAATTTTGTCACTACATATAGGAATGGACTAGGAAGTAATGTAATTTCCACAGGACTCTCCCTGAAAAGGCCATATCCTCATAGACATGTTCGTTTTGGTCATGAACACTAACCTGCATCTGCAAGAGCTTTAGGAATTGTGCCCCTATAATTCCATTCAAAACGACCCCACTTCTCTCTCACATAGGTGATTCCAAGAATCATTAAAAACCATATGTTTAGCCTAATTTTGTCACTACATATAGGAATGGACTAGGAAGTAGTGTTAACTCCCCCTACAGTGACCTGCCTCACCCATACAATTAGGTTACCCTTTTGAACCCATATCATGGGATCTCCAGTCTCCTGGGTAAGGTTTCCTTCGTATGATTTTATTCATTCATGGGCTTTAGTCCCATTCCTCTTTATGACTTATAAAATACATCTTTACTCAAGCCTTTTGTAAGCGGATCTGCAATGTTATCCTTTGACTTTACCCAGTCAACCGTGATTACCCCCGTAGAGATTAGTTGTCGTATCGTTTTATGTCTACGTCTAATGTGCCTTGATTTCCCATTGTACATTGTACTTTGAGCTCTACTAATTTCCAATTGGTTATCACATTGTATACATATGGCCGTTACCAGCTTAGGCAATTCAGGAATGTCCTCTACAAATTGACGTAGCCACTACGCCTCTTCAGCACAAATATCTAAGGCGATAAATTCAGATTCCATCGTGGATCTAGATATAACTGTTTTCTTGGATGATTTCCATGCTACAGCAGCACCTCCAAGTGTAAACACATATCCACTTGTAGATCTGGAATCCTTTATGTCAGATATCCAATTTGCATCTGTGTATCCTTTGATAACTGCTGGATGTCTGCCATAATGCAATCCATATTCTCGCGTGTATCTTACATACCTTAACAACCTAGTAATACTCTTCTAATGTTCATAACTGGGTTTACACTACAAATAAAATGACATTTAGTGGCACATAAAAAATGCCACTAAAAACTGAAAAAGTGCCACTAAAAGACCCTTCGGCAATCAGCGACACAAAAAAAAGTGCCACTAAAAGCGCTGCCACTAAAGACCTTTAGTGGCACTTTTTGGTTGTACCGCTGCAACCTAATTGGATTTTAGTGGCACTTTTCAATTATGCCACTAAATTACTTGTAGGTTTTAGTGGCACTATTTTTATGCCACTATGTAACTGCTAAAATAATTATTATTTTCATGCTTTTAGTGACATTTTTTAGCACAAAAAATTTATATTAATAAATTAGATCCTATTTCTTATTTTAAATTGAATATAATATAATAATATGAATTAAGATAATAAACAAAAACAAACTATCATTAAACCAATTCAAACTTGTCTAAAAACAATATTTTCAATACATTTAAATCACAACCATCTTCAAAAAAAAATATGTCTAAATGTTGTCCAAGTACTCAAAACATAATTGATGAGTTATAAAAACTCTTTTGATCGATTAGATCTTTGTAACATGTAAATAAAGAACATAAAAAACAGTGAAATATAACACAAGTATGGATCACAATGAATCGAATGATTCAATTACTCAATCCTCAGCAGAGCTCGACTAAGAACTTCCACTGTAGAGGATTCTAGGGTTACAAAATAAGAACGATGAATATGATTGAAAATACTTATCTAATCGTTTCTTATCATTACGTTCTAGGACGCATGCAAGCATCTATTTATAATAAACCCTACAAAACTCACGGATGGATAGACCCATACCAGAGATAAACATTGGACTAGCTAACAAGCCCAATAGACGCAACACAATACTGGACCTAACAATCTCCCCCTTTGCGTCAATTTGGAGTGAGACTATCATTTCTTCTTGCTTGGACCAGCAGCAGGAACTTTCTTGGTTGTATCAAACAGACGCGAGATAAGCGCAAGGATAGTCTGTCTGAAGCGAATGTACCATTGAATCATGTCGTCAAAGTACTTTTTATCATCCGCTGTGTTCTGCTTGCACCGATGGATAATCCCTAAGACATGTTCCAGACATGCAGTGGTATAGAGATGTTTGTCTGCCAAAACGAAAAGACATTTCTGGCCTTCACCTCTGGTAAACATAACATAGTTTCTCTTCGGGTCTATCTTTCCCATCTGCATCATGTTTAGGTCACTTGCTGAGCCAACAGGAGATATGGTAGGCTTTTTCTTGAATACGCTCGCTACCTCCTGATCCATCTTTGCGACTTACATTATATAGCAGACAAGCATCCTCTTGAAGTGGTCGATGATCGGACCATATTCAACTTCGTTTGTAAGAAGGATGCTGTGCAAGATGATCCAGTCGTGTGGATTCAAGTTGGGAAGATCAGCAAGCGAGAGGGCATGTTCGGTCTTAGCAGATCCCCTTAGCACCTTAAAGCGAACGTTGGTGAAGTTTCCTCCCCTGTACGGCTTCAGAACCCGAACATTGATAATCTTCTGAGCGCTCCATGATTGGTACTGTGGTTGAGCGGCCCTCAGATAGAAATCAACTAAGTCCCGATCAACCTTTGGATGAGGATGAGGGAACTCAGCGGTGTTGTCAAAGGCATGGAATACAAACGCCTTTTGGGTTAGTGGCATGTCGAACTGAGAATCGGCAGTGTTAGAACGATCTAAAGAGATCACCGGTTCTAGCCACAAGATGCTGGGTGTTTCGATGGCTTCTTTTAGTAGCTTCTCAAGAGTCCAAGGAGGAAAAAGAGTTTTCCTGCTCTCGAGAAGGTCGTGAGCTTCTTTTTGTCTTCTTTCGGCTTCTTCAGCCTCTCTAGCTACATGAGCACTGATGTCTGCATCTTTATCTCGACCCTGTCTTTTTAAAAGGTCGGCAATTGTCTCCTTATCATCATCGTCGCTCTCCTTAGCAATTTTCTTGCCCTTGTCTTTCACACCGGAACCTGAGGCTTGGGCTACTGGAGGAGGTTCGGTTGTGTGAGTTGTTGTTGAAGTAGGAGGCGGTTGAGACACATTCTCTTTTTCTCCCCCTTGTTTCGGAATGGACACGAAATCAAGGAGCCATTCAATCTTGCTCAGGAGAGAGAGGGCAGGAGCAAGTTTTTCCGCAAGGTCACACCTCACAGAGTAGTTGAGGATCGGGTCATGTGCTTCCAAGATGTTGGAAATGGATGCGTGGACATCCGAAACACACGAAGAAATTATCTCTCTTTCAGATCGAAGAGACTCAATCTCCTGTTGAAAGTTGGAGAGTTGAATACTCTTGACCTTAAGAGCGGTAGGCTTCCTTGCAAGAGCATCCATGAGGGAGTTCTCAGCAGCTAAGTCTTCTTGAAGCTTGGAGAGGCGCTCCTCAATGGTTGTTTTGAAGGCTGAGTTGTCGTCAGAAAGAGTTTGACAAAGAGAAGCGAACGACTTCAGCTCTGATGCAACTGATGTAGCCAGCTGGTTGACAATTGGTTCCAGCGTTGTTTTGGTGGCTGCAACAGTTTCCTGTAATGATTGCAATAAAGAAGAAGCATCAGTAAATAGTTTATCGACTTTTTCGGTCGCAGCCCCACAGGCTTTGGTTGAGGCATCAATGGCTGCAGTGGCGGAATCAAGAGAAACTTGATGAGCTTTGGAAAAAGCATCAACAATTTTCTGTATGACAACTTTAGAGATGGAGGACTGGGATGTAGAAGATGAGGCGATGAGCGAATCGATTTTATCGTGAAGCTCTTTGAGATGCTTCTTTGTGATAGGAGCATCGTCATCATCGTCACTCTGAACCTGAAACGGACTATAGTAGACCGAATCAAAGGTCATGTCCTCTCCGCCGAGGAATGGTTCTTCACTCTCAGCTGTATGAGCAGGAGATGATGGTGGTGTTGAAGCTGGAGGCTCGGTAGTAAAGGTAGGTTCAGGTTGGGTGGTATGTTCGGTTGTTGGTGTGGGTTTGGGTGCTGAGGTGGATTTGGGTGCGTCAGTATGAACCCCTGTATCAGATACGTTGGTTTTTACTTCTGTAGTTGTTGTTGTTGCTTCTGTAAAGATGGGTGGGGGTACTGGGATGGAGGTGGATGGTATTTGAGTGGTGGAGGTTATAGGTGGATTAGAAATAGGAATAGTAACTGGTGGAGAAGAAATTGGAGAAGTGGAAATGTGAATCTCTAGTGTAGGCGAGCGTGGTGGAGTGTTACCACGAGGAGATCCGTCAGAATCAGAACCCTCTTCCTCAGATTCGCTTGAGGACGAAGCGATGATCAGTTTTTGCTTAGGTTGGGTTTTTTGCTTCTTCATCGGAGGGGATTGGACAGCCTTGGTGGTTTTTCTCTTCTTGGGAGATGGGTCTTTCGCTCCCTTTGCAACCTGCTTGCCCTTATCAGTCTTCTTTCCTCTTGGGGCAGGCTTGTCAGCATCGTGAATTGACTTGAGCATCTCAGGAGTAAGCTCTCTCGGACCAGAGCTTCGGAACTCCTTATATGTTTTTATAATCCGACTGTCAGCAGGAACATCGTCGTACATCGATTCAGGGAATGAACCGTTGAAGGGAAATTTTGAGGCGTCGGAGACAATGATCTTCGTGGTATGTAAAATACCAATCGAAGACATTGGAGAACCAGCAACAATGGGGATGTTGTGCTTGTCCATCACCCACTTAGTAACAAGAGTCCAGAAACGGGCGTATGAAATCTCAGAGTGCCGAGAAGTTGAAGAGAGACTCTGAATAAGTTGTTGCCAAAGGATTGATCCGTAGTCCATACTGATTCCGTTGTAGACCCCGTACAGAATTGAGAGAAAAAGACGACTTGCCCCGTCCGATCCAACACTGCGTTCAGACAGCCCCTTGAACAGTACCGTAAATAACCCATTCCACTGAGGAGATAGGCACGATTACTTGAATTTCGTGACCGTTGTAACATCCCAAAATAGCGAGAGTAGAGTTGAAGGGCCAAAAGTGTTAATTGGGAAAGAGTGACTCGGCGAGTCCATGGATGGACTCGGCGAGTAGAGTCGCGGCTTGACCGCGTGTTAAGTAGCTGATTCGGCGAGTCGATGAGTTGGACTCGGCGAGTAGGCGCTGGGTGGAGAAAACCCTAATTCTCGGGGTTGAGCCCTATATAAGGAACATTATGTTCCTTCCCCAGCCTCTTTACTTCCCTCTTGAGTGCTAGAAACCCTAAATCGCAGAGGAGATCCATTGTTGAGTGGATTGAAGCTTGGAGAAGTAATCTTTGAAGGAATTTGTGGGAATTGAAGGCTTGGGGCAAGGGGCTTTGCTTGGAATCAACTTCATTGCAGTTGGGGGCGTCCATTGGAGGTAATATCTCGTTCTTGGTCTGATTGTATGTTGTTTCTTCATTTTGGGGTTTGTGGGATCATGTTTAAGGGTGTAAATGGATGTCTAGAGGGTAGATCTGAGGTTGCTACCTCAGATCTGGAAGGGAGGAGAATCAGAGAGCATGAAAGTCCCTGTGTTGGAGTGTTTAGTGAGGCTTGCAAGTCCCAAACCCTAGTTATGAGTGAATATGGCCTAGATCTCTATGGATTCACGTAAAGATTGCCACTTACGTGATGGATGAGTTGTAGGAGGTTGGATCTATGTTTTGGATCATTTGCATGGCCTGGAATGCTTCTGAATGGATTCAGATTGGTAGTACTCGGCGAGTCACATGGGTGAACTCGACGAGTTGCTTGAAGATGAGCTGGGACTCGACGAGTTGGAAGAACAACTCGGCGAGTCGGATGAAGATAGCCTTGAACTCGGCGAGTTGTATGAACAACTCGGCGAGTAGGTTGATGATAGCCTTGGACTCGGCGAGTCTGTTCTTGGACTCGACGAGTCTTGTCGAAGAGTTCCGATATTCTCTGGTTGAGTCGAGAATCGGTGAGTCAAGGGATGACTCGGTGAGTTGTGTGCGAGTGGTCTCTGAGTTGTTGGACTCGGCGAGTCTCGGGGTGACTCGGCGAGTTAGGTCGCGGATGGAGTGAAGTCTGAGCTGTTGGATTAGTGTCTAAGTCCATAACTATTTTGGCATGTACTTGACCAGTGGTGGAGATCGTATCAGTGATCGGAGTAGCTCGGATTATCTGTTCAGTCGGCAGCTTCGAGGTGAGTTATCCTCACTATATCAACGGGGTCTAAGGCACCAAGGCCGACCCTTATCGGATTGAGATCCGGGTAGTTGTTTTTATGTTGCTGTTTTATCATGTTTGCATCCTGTGAGTTAGGATGGTATATGCTAGAGACCTGATTGAGATCGGTATCCAGAGAGTTAGAGAGATCCTATGTTAGTGACCTGTTAGGTCGGTATCCTGGCTAGGATAGTGGCATGTTATGTGATTTGTTGATCTGCTTGTTATCTGTGAATTGTTAGATGATTGTATGTATATGTGCACATGGATGTATGGACTGGAGTTGGGTTGAGGCGGGTCCTGCTGTGTGCAGTAAGCCAAGATACCCAGGGCGGACTGGTTGTCCCGTAGGCCCAGCGAGCGGTCCGGATAGGCTGTAGGTCCCGGTAGGGGCGGACCAGATGTGCCGAAGGCTCGGAGAGTGGACCAGACAGACCGAAGGCCCGGTGCGGGCGGACCAGTCATACTGTAGACTCAGAGAGTGGACCAGATGGATTGAAGGCCCGGGAACGGGCGGACCAATCACACTGCAGAATCGATGGATGTGGATGGACTCATAGGGTGGACCATGTGGACTGTTGGCCGGTGCGGCAGACCAGTCACACAGTAGACCCGGAGAGCTTGGTTGTTCTATGATCGGATATGTTATGGCATGTTATGCGTGTATGGTATTTGTGGTTGGTATTTTGAGGGTATCTCACTAATCTTTCGAGCTTACAGTTGTGGTTTCATGTTTTTCAGGTTCTTCAGGAGATCGTGGCAAGGCGAAGGCGTGATCGTACCGCTCCTCATAATTTTGTGGTGTTATGATTCTGGGAATACGATAAATATTTTGTATTGAAAACCTTTTTGTAAAGAATTGTTGGAATTGAGATGTTTTTGAAAAATTTAAAATTGCTTGCGTTTTTCGGTCGTTACAAGTTGGTATCAGAGCCTTGGTTTGAGTGAATTGGAGAAACACTCGTGTGACTCCAGTCTCAAATCGAGGAGAGTTTTCGAAAGAGTATTTAAAAATGGTTTTCAAAAATGAGTAAAGGAGGAAGCGGAGGTACGATCAGCCGGAGCCAGTAAGTAACACCAAAATACCATGCATGTTATTTGTTTTTGAGCTTTGATAGAACAACATGCTAGTGTTAGGCTAGGGACCTTCAGGATTTCATGATATGTTGCCTGATTTGTGATGCCTGTAGCCTAGGGTCCCTTATGGGAGATTCTCAGTGTTTCTCTAGTGGTGAGGGATGATTATTGTTATGCTTGTTCTCTAGGGTATTGTGGTAGTACTTCATACAAATGTGGGTAGGTGTGGAAGGTAGTATGGGCCCGTACTACTGAAAGCACAGGACCCATATGCGTATCAGGGAAACCATGATCTCTAGGGTGGGTTGAGAGAGAGTTGGATCCCAGGGTGTGGGAAGAGTCTGAGATTTTGTGTGGTGTTTCCTTTCAGTATGGAGATTTCGAGGCATGATGGGAGTGGATCCGGGTCAGGATCGGGAGCTGGAGAGAGGGTTCCGGGCGAATCAGTGCCGCCCGAGATTGTCGGTCAGATGAGCACGAGCGAATTGGACGCGAGGATTCATGAGATCCTGCGTGAGGAGATTGCGGAGTTGTTCCGGGCTGAGTTGCCAGAGCTGTTTGGGTCGATTAAGACCGCCATGGTTGAGTATTTTGATGAGCGTTATGCGGCTCTCACCGAGACGGCTACCGCGGCGGCTACAACAGCTGTAGCAGCGGCAGGGGGAGGAGCTAGTCGGGGTTTTCAGTATCGGGACTTCGATAGGACGAAGCCTCCCACATTCGATGGAGTTCAGGACCCGATTGTTGCCATGAGGTGGTTGTCCGACGTGGAGGGATGTTTCTTCACGTGTTCATGCCCTGCTGATCATAGGGTGAGGTGTGCTCTGAACCTGTTGAGGCTCGGGGCGAAGGATTGGTGGAGATTGACCACGGGGTCATTTTCGGAGGCGCAAAGGGCTGCGGTTTCATGGGATCAGTTCAGAGAAATGTTCAGTACTCGTTATGTTCCGCAGGTTGAGAGGGAGAGATTGGCTCAGGAGTTCCTTGAGCTGAAGCAGGACTCGGAGTCGGTGACTGAGATCACCAGGACGTTCACTGAGAGGGCGATGTTTTGCCCAGAGTTCGCTTTAGAGCAGGCTCAGATGTCTCGATATCTGAGCATGCTCAAGAGGGATATCAGGCAGTTTGTGTCTGCGCAGAGGTGCGAGACCTTGTTGGAGTTGCAGGAGGCCGCTAGGCGGCGTGAGTTAGAGATTGAGTTGCAGATGCGTGAGTTGAGGCAGGCTCCGGTGCAGTCGCAGCCGGCGCCGAAACGGTCCAAGACCGTTGATGTTAGAATGGGGGATTCGAGCAACCACACTTGTGGGAAGTGTGGGAAGGGTCACACCGGGGTTTGTAGGACTGGTGGTGCATGCCGCAAGTGCGGAAGGGATGGGCACTATGCGAGGGATTGTCGGCAGTCAGCGTCAGTTCGGGATTTGAGGATCTGCTATCATTGTCATCAGGTTGGACATTTGAGGGCCAACTGTCCACAGTTTGCTGCTGGGTCGGTGCAGGCTCCAGCACCGGCCACTTTGAGGATCACAGGTGGAGGTCAGGGTGGAGCAGAGCCCCCAAGGGCTCAGGGTCGTGTTTTTCAGCTTGTTGCAGAGGAGGTCAGGGCAGTGCCAGAGACAGCTGCGGGTATGTTTCTTTCTTGATGTCTTGTTATCTTGTGATTATTGTGGTGTAATGTTCGTGAGCCGGTAATTGTTTGGTTTTCGTTGTGATATTCTTCGTTTTTCGGGTTGTGGTTTGGGTTATGGATTTGTGTTTTGGGTTTTCATCTTGGTATCCGTTGCTCCCTGAGGGTTTGATATGATTATGGTTAGTGTTTTGGTGCTTTTGTTGGCTATCGTTCGTAAGGGTTGTTAGTGGAGATGTGGCATTGGGTTATACGTCAGGCAGCATCTTCGTTCATGAAAGGGATAATTGGAGAATTCTCCGGGAGATCGATGAGTATTTGAGGGTGTTTAGCTGTTGGGTTTCAACAGTGTTCTGTCAGCCTAGAGTATAGGCTGATAGGAGCGAGTGTCGGGCATGCGGGGCGGGATACAGACCTAGGGCATTGGTTATGGAGGCCTGGAAGCAGGCCGGGATCGAGTGTGTCGATGGAGTTAGAGTTCAGAACCCTTAGAGGGCTAGAACGGTATGCATGAGAGGAATCCTGAGGAGGGGATAGCATGGAATGTTGGTTGATAGTGAGCGGTCCGGATAGACTGAAGGCCGGAAGGCGTACCAGTCAGACCGAAGGCTCGGAGAATGGTCCAGCCAAACTGAAGGCTCTGAGAGCGGTCCAGATTGGCTGAAGGTTCTGAGAGAGTGGTCCAGATGGACTGAAGGCCTGATGGGGCGGTCCAGTCATGCTGAAGACTCTACGGGTATTGTTGGTTCAGTTTGAGATTGCGGTTTATGTATGTTGCAGTGTGATTGCATTGGAAGGTCTGGCCCCGGGTAGTGATTTGGAGGAGTTGAGAGAATGCATGGGCTTGAGAGCCCCTGCAATGAGAGCCAGAGTATGTGAATCGTGGTTACGCAAAAAGGGTGGTGTCGCATTGGGCGAGCACCGTGGCACGTGTTGGAGTGGCTATGTGGCCAAGTGGATTCCTTGGAAAAGGAAGAGAGAAAGGTGTGTAACTCCGAAAGGGGAGTGCAAATTCGCGAAAGTGAAAGCTGCAGAGCAGAATTATGATTAGAGTATTTCGAGTATGGTTTTGAGCATCGTGTTCACGGCAGTGAAGTAGGAGCTCATCCGGTTTGGGATGTCTGCTGAGGTTGTGGAAGGAATTCCGCAGGTGTAGAGCCCAGAGACTTGGAAAGGATGCAGGGGGAGAGTCCTGGACTCTCAGTATGATTCTGTTCAGGGTATTGGTTATGTATTAGTGGTTCATCCTGGGGGATGTTTGAGGGTGTCATCAGTGTGTCGGGTTTTCCAAACCTGAGGATACTGGAGCTAGTTCAGCATGTGTAAGTGTTTGTAAGAGGAGGACTCGTGGGAGTGCTCTGAGATAGAGAATGGATTTCCGTCGTCACGGAATGGACAGAGTGGGATTCGGATCGGGGATCCGATGGTTCATGGTTTACTAGCCTTTATGAGTCGAGTGATGGTTGTGATTTGGAGCAGTGTTTCAGTATGGGTAATTCTCAGGGGTTAAGCGAAGATATTAGAGAGTGAATCCGGTGCCCTATTTGAGACGGTGGTCAGGACACCGTGAGGGAAGGAAAGTGTATTCGAGTTCGTTTGGGTATGCCTTGTGGGACCTGGTCTGGTTGAGGCCAGGTGGAGCATTGTGGGAGTATCCTTGGAGTTGAGCTGCTATAGGCTTCGAGGGCGAAGCCTAATATAAGTGGGGGAGAATTGTAACATCCCGAAATAGCGAGAGTAGAGTTGAAGTGCCAAAAGTGTTAATTGGGAAAGAGTGACTCGGCGAGTCCATGGATGGACTCAGCGAGTAGAGTCGCGGCTTGACCGCGTGTTAAGTAGCCGACTCGGCGAGTCGATGAGTTGGACTCGGCGAGTAGGCGCTGGGTGGAGAAAACCCTAATTCTCGGGGTTGAGCCCTATATAAGGAACATTATGTTCCTTCCCCAGCCTCTTTACTTCCCTCTTGAGTGCTAGAAACCCTAAATCGCAGAGGAGATCCATTGTTGAGTGGATTGAAGCTTGGAGAAGTAATCTTTGAAGGAATTTGTGGGAATTGAAGGCTTAGGGCAAGGGGCTTTGCTTGGAATCAACTTCATTGCAGTTGGGGGCGTCCATTGGAGGTAATATCTCGTTCTTGGTCTGATTGTATGTTGTTTCTTCATTTTGGGGTTTGTGGGATCATGTTTAAGGGTGTAAATGGATGTCTAGAGGGTAGATCTGAGGTTGCTACCTCAGATCTGGAAGGGAGGAGAATCAGAGAGCATGAAAGTCCCTGTGTTGGAGTGTTTAGTGAGGCTTGCAAGTCCCAAACCCTAGTTATGAGTGAATATGGCCTAGATCTCTATGGATTCACGTAAAGATTGCCACTTTACGTGATGGATGAGTTGTAGGAGGTTGGATCTATGTTTTGGATCATTTGCATGGCCTGGAATGCTTCTGAATGGATTCAGATTGGTGGTACTCGGCGAGTCACATGGGTGAACTCGACGAGTTGCTTGAAGATGAGCTGGGACTCGACGAGTTGGAAGAACAACTCGGCGAGTCGGATGAAGATAGCCTTGAACTCGGCGAGTTGTATGAACAACTCGGCGAGTAGGTTGATGATAGCCTTGGACTCGGCGAGTCTGTTCTTGGACTCGGCGAGTCTTGTCGAAGAGTTCCGATATTCTCTGGTTGAGTCGAGAATCGGTGAGTCAAGGGATGACTCGGTGAGTTGTGTGCGAGTGGTCTCTGAGTTGTTGGACTCGGCGAGTCTCGGGGTGACTCGGCGAGTTAGGTCGCGGATGGAGTGAAGTCTGAGCTGTTGGATTAGTGTCTAAGTCCATAACTATTTTGGCATGTACTTGACCCGATGGTGCATGGTCCTTTTGGGTTGCCTTCACCAAAGCAACTTGATTGGAGAAATATATAGAGAGAGAGGATAATATGATTTTTTAATATGTTATAAAAATAATATATTAAAGGAGAAATCATATTTGTTTAATTAATATTGGTCGATAATTAATTAAGAATTAGTTTTGTGATCAAATGTAATTAATTAAACTAGAGGGGCTGAATTGTAATTATGTGATGGTTACAAAATAAGGTAAGGATTATCTTATATATATGGTGAATGAATTTGAGGTGTAAATCCCTTAGAATTCGAGTATGATAAGGATTCAAGGATTATCTTATTGGTTGCTTAATGGATAATCAACTAGATAAGGATAATGACTGAAACCCTATCTCTACACCTATATAAACAACCCCAAGGTCATGAATTCGTGAATCCCTTCCCAAGAAGTCTTAGAGACGAATTCTAACCTCCCTCCTCTCTCTTTATACCTTCTCCACTTGCTTATGGTGTTTGTAAGCCATTAGAGGAGTGACACTTGTGACTCTCTGCTTTCCAAGGTCAATTCAAGGAGGAATTGGATTGTTATTGCTATATAACAATCAAGGTATGTTCTTAAACCTAATTACATGTGAATTCCGATTTCCATATGCTAGAATTAGGGTTCAAAGTCTTGGATTCAAAGTATGTACAATAGAGAAACCTAGATCCAAGCTTTAGGGTTTGTATGAGAACATAGGATGTCTTATGACCAAAACCCATCAGTGGTATCAGAGCCATGATTGGTTTCTATTGTATTGATGCTTGATGTAACTGAAAATCATGTTTTGGCCTCACTGTTCGACCTGACTCGGCGAGTCACTCTTGGACTCGGCGAGTCAGCCCTACTCGGCGAGTTCCAGAGGGTGACTCGGCGAGTCGGTGCGTCAGACAGTGCTTATCTCGGGATTTCTTGCTGTTTTTGCATTGGGATAATTACCTTATCATGTTAGATCATTATTAATCCGATTATATGATATATTTGACTATAATTTTGATCTAATTGAAGATATTTATCAATTAATAAGATAATTGTTTCCTTATAAGATAATTGATTAATTATTTTGAGTAAATTGATAAATTGTTTTGCAAGAAATCATTAAACAAATCAAATATGGATAATTATGTGATTAAATGTTAATTTGAATTATTTGTTATTTGATCCTTGTTGTTGTGAAAAGTTTCATATTTGGCCCTTTAGGTTTTATAGTTTAAATTTGAACCCCAAAAGTTTTGTTGTTTTGAAATTTAAATAGTTGAAACCCTAATGTTTTGAAAGAGGTTTCAAAACTTGCCCTCAAGTTTTGGAATTTAAATTTTGATTAAATAGTTTAATTTTGATGCATATTTAAATTCTAAACCCTAATGTGTTGAAATGTTTCAAAAACTTGCCCTCAAGTTTTGGAATTTAAAAGTTGATTAAAAGTTTAATTAGGAATGTTACTAAAACTCTAAGAAGTTTTGAAAAAGTTCAAATCACACCCTTATGGTTTTATTAATTAATTAAGGTGTATAATTAAAAGAGATTTAATAAATCCATTAAAGTTTAGGTTAACCATTTAATAGAATTAAAAGTGTAATTGTTAAAGTTAACCACATAGTATTTTAAAAGTTATAAAATACACCCTATACTATATATAACATTAAAAGTCTAACATTATATATTTGTATAACTAAAAGTCAGTCTTACTGTTAGTAGGCCTCATTCACGAAGCTGGTCTATAAGGGGTGTTTAAGGAAATTGCCTATAAAATGGCGATTGAATGGGTATCCACTCTTACCCACCGCACTCTTGACTAGTGGAGGGTCGTTAGCCGAACGGGTAGGATAGGAAGAAACCTTCCATTATAAGTATAATGAATTATCAAGTAACTAAATGTTTTATAAAATTCCCAATCTTAGTTACTTAGGCAAAAGTGAATTGATGCAATTTCATGAAATTACACTTTGTGCCCTTGCGAAGACGTTAGTGGAGCGTGTGTGGTTAACCGGCACACTAAATGGGTCTAAGCAAAGGTAGCAAAGGGTGACTCAATGTTTGTCATAGTTCGGTGGAGCGTGTGTGGTTTACCGGCACATCGAATAGGTGACCGTAACATGTGAGGGCACCATGTAGTTTGCATGGTTATTCACACCCGCTTTGTGATCCTCGGCATCCCAGTCACAAACAAGAGGGGCATATCGAGATATAAACATGCCATTGAAAGTTCAATGTATCTCAAAGGATCTAGGAGTTTTCATAGATTTAAAACTTAAATTTCTTTTTCGTTTTTTGTGGTGGAAATTAGTGAATCGTCATTCACTTACCTTTAAATATTCTGCAATTAGGGTTACGACATCCCTCTCCCGAGTTGTAGAATATTGTGTTGGGTCCTAGCCTTAGTATCTCATTTGGGTGATTTACTAAGGACTCAATCAATCAACTAACTTGAATTTGTTTTTTTTTCTCCCGTTTTGTAGATGTCAAAGTTCGACAACTATGGTCTTCCCAAATCCCATGGAATAAGCATTCCACATGAAGATGGTATTCCACGATTCAATCGAGGAACGAGAAATCATAATTCACTTCCTCCTCCTCCTCCTATTGTTCTCCCCAACCCACAAGATCGAAGAATTGAAAGGTTCAATATCACTAAAGCCCTATTGGAAATGAAACATGAAGATGGTAAACCCGTGTGTGCCCACGTTCTAGGAATGAAATCACACATTGATAGGTTGAAAATGTTGGGTGTGTCATTCCCAGATCAGTTGGCTGTAAATTGGGTTTTACAGTCACTTCCAGAATCATATAATGAGTTCAAAAGAAAGTATTATATGATGGATCATGATGACAACCTCATTGACCTAACTTACATGCTCATTGCTGCTGAATCAGAAATGATTTGGCGAAGCAATGGAGCGTATTTGTTGGGAGAGTCAACCGACCATACTTCCGAGGACGTTCTAGGAGAACCGACCTGCGTTTGCTGCCAAAAGAAAGGGCGTTGGATACAAGTCTGCCTAAAGAGCCGGAAGAGTCCAGAAGCTGGGAGAGTCAAAGAGTATGGCTGCGCTTAAGGTAAAATCCACTATCTAACTCCATTAAGTTCCTATTCATTAATTCTTAATACATAATGTAATAAGATTGCATTTGAATGTTTTACAGGATCAGTGAAAAGAAAGGAAGCTTGGTGAAAGAGCAAGATGAATCTAATCACAAGGAATGGATCTTGATCGCATGGACTTGAAGATTAGATTTTGATCTTAGATAGTTATGATAGAGTTGTTAGAAAATTTTCTTTTGAAATACATAGTTTTCAATGGATTTTGCATTGTAAGGACATATGTTTTCCGCTGCTTTTATAAATAAAATAAATTTTGTTTGACTTATTTATTTATTTATTTCCTTGCAATGAAATCGTTATGAAAATTGGTGTTTGCATATTTCTACAACAAATGGATATGATTCTTATTTATGGTGTTTATGGAAAAGTCAAGAATTTACCAAATAGGGAGAGTTTTCTCATCGCCCAAGTTTCAATTGGACAGAAATTTGGAATCATGCAACTTGGTTGCACGATGAATGAGAAATTTCATATTTGGAAATTAGACCAATTCGTTGACAAAGTGTCAAGTGAAGGACTAGAAGATCGAGTACACAAAGTTGCGTGTTGATCAAGTCAACCATAAGAGTAACAATGATGTTCGTCATGATTTACTAAATGTTTAGTAAATATGATTATACTTACAAGATTAAGTGTAATTTTGAATTGATTAAAGGGTTTAGATCAATAGCAGTACGAATAACAAGAATCAAGTAGGCAGAGAGATAAAAGTTTCTCCATTCTAAGAAGAAGGGAGAGTACCTTTTATGCTTTATGATAGGTCTTAATGATTAAGAACCATATCTCAATTGATCCTCTAAGTGAGTCTTAGTACAATTGTATGTCTAAGAAGAGGAATCAAGAATTGAAGAAATGGTTAAATCAACAAGTCAATCATACTTCGTTCCAATAACAAGTCTTAAAGTTAAGATTGTGAAAGGTATTAAGAAGGTTTGTAACTTTCATTAAATGTGGAAAGTTGTGATGTCTTGGATAAGACAAAGACCAACTAGGACCAATTTATGAAGTGTTTTGATAAAAGCTACACTAACTCTTGAATATTTGTTTGTCAAGAAATGGTTATTGACAAGAGAACCTTATATGTCAAGGAGTCAGTGGGAGTCTTAACTGTCTTGAAAGGTTTCAAGAACAAATCAAATAAACCTTATCGATCATCACTAGCACACGAGTTGAGGTTTACAACCTATCGTGTTGACATTATTTTGATTCTCTGCCAATCCAATCGAGTTAATTATACATGTGAGTCCTATGAGTTCTCATTTGATTGCATAAAAGGCAAGGACCTTGATCAATGGAAAGTACATTGATAGGAAAAGGTGAGCTGCTTAACTACTTGGAAGACGTGGTGGGCAGCTGTGCTACCATAAGGCAAGAAATCAAGATTAAGAAAGTTCGATCCATATGAGTTTGAATTCGTCGTAAACTTTGTTTTTGACAAATTCACATGGATAGGAACATATACACCATTTAAATCTAAGTGTCATAAGATTTCCTCCTTCATGAAAATGATTGTGAGGAAATGCTTTCACTAAGACAGATTTTAAGAAGATAGTGATTGTAAAATTGCATTCTCGAATTCAATTATGGTTACGGCATCCCTTTCCATAATTTGAATTGTGAGGTTTGGCAATTAGTCTTAATTGTTTAGACACACATATGAACTATCGAAGGCAAAGGTGTATAAGTTCAAGAAGCATTGATAAAGGATTATCAAAGCACTAAGTATTAGAAACATGAACTTAAGAAATTCAATAAGTATTGTTTTCTGAAAGTTAAGATGTTTATGAATACATGTCGAAGCTAGTGGGAGCATAAGTGTTATGTTTTATAATAATCATCATGATAGTGGGAGCATAAATGTTATGATTGTATGATTATTAAGGAAAGTATTGCAAGGTTAGCAATATTAATTATAGAAAACAAGAGTCATACTTTGCAAAGTTGTAAGAGTTGAAAGGTTGTTTTACTATAATTAAGGGAGAGAATATTATGCTTCATTTCAAATCTAAAGGATTAGGTTGAGAAATGTTAATAAATTTAGTCAAAGGTACATAGTGTGTTCTTAAAATTTCGATTATGATTACGACATCCCTTTTCACAATCCGAATTTTGAGAACATAGCAAATAAAACATTATGCGTCGTGTCCCATACGCTTCGGGTATAGGATCGATTGCAAATGCTTAATGTTTGACCATTCTAAAATTTTCCAAATGTCGAGCGCATTTAGAGGGAAAAGGGACTAGAATTGGTTTTGACTAAAATAATTAAACAACTATCAAAGGACAATCCAAGTTCGACGAGGATTGGTCGCTTGTGAGTAGTTGGAAGTATAGTATTGGAAAATATGGAAATGTTTCCATATTGGATGGACTATATCGACATCGTTACGAATAGATAAGATTCTATTAAGAATGAGTTGTCATATGGAACATATGGAAGTGTGTCCATATTGGGAATTGAATATTGAGAAATCTATGACTAGATTAGACACTTCTATGCAAAAGGATGTTCAAAGAAAGTACTTTGAGTGAGAGACATCACGCCTATGGAATTGTCTTGTAACAATCTCTGATAGAGAACTTTGTAATATCATTGGCAATAGTCTTTGTGACTTTGGTGCAGTGACATTACGAAAGGATAGTTGCATAGAATGTTAGAATCTAGCATATTCTATAAGTAGCAAGAATTTGATATTCTTTGACTTATGAAAAACGGATTTGGAGTTGTGAAATGAGAAGGATTGGAAATGTGTTCAATGTGATCTATTTCACAAAGTAAGAACCATAGGTAAACATTGTGTGCATGCTAGGAGCATGGGACAAGTGTTGTAATTCAAGTAAGAAGTTGATTACCCGAAACGACAAATAATGAGTAATCAATATGGTGATAAATAAAAGGTGTTTTATTTATGCTCAAAGGTTTGAGGCCATATGGGATTAGTATTATTCTTGTGTTTCACATTTGCATGTTTTGACTTCCAGAATAATTGAGTTTATTAAGAATAATCGAATTATTCAAACGGGCCACAGTCGTTCATATGTTGGAAGTAGATATGAATGAAGACTGTCGTGAATTGGTGTGTGGATTGTCTAGAAAAGTATTAGACATAAGCAAATGTTTGCTGCAACGTTCATGAGTGCTTGTGAATATGATTTGAGCATTGGATTAAACCCACGCTCACTTGGATCACTCCATGAATTGTATCACGAGTGATTGGTGAGACGATAACATCCTATATTCTTGAAACCAAGATGTGTGAGTTGTATCTTGCAAATCGGTTGCACATTGATAATATGTAAACGCACCAGTAACTTGGTGTTATAAAACATATTGTTGTGTGTAATTCGGTGGGTGAGTGCAAGCAAGCATTGTATCAAAGTTTATCCGTTCCTTTTATTCAAAGTAGAATAAAAGCGATATCTTTGGGCCCCTCGATGGTTTAGTGATGACAAACGTAAATGCTCGGCCGGGCTAGGGCTAATTTGATTTGTTCAATTAGTCTGTCGTCATAAATCGGAAATCGAGATATAGTACAAAGAGAATGATTTGAAATCATATCTCATATGATATCTAGAATGGAGGAATATATGATCCCTTATCTAAGGACACGCGTATTCGATATGATCAGAGTTGACAGCGGCTTTGGAAAGCTACGATTGCAGATCAGGATCTGAAGTCATACGCATAATAGTTATTAGACTTATCCAAGTGGGAGACTGTTGGATTAGTGTCTAAGTCCATAACTATTTTGGCATGTACTTGACCCGATGGTGCATGGTCCTTTTGGGTTGCCTTCACCAAAGCAACTTGATTGGAGAAATATATAGAGAGAGAGGATAATATGATTTGTTAATATGTTATAAGAATAATATATTAAAGGAGAAATCATATTTGTTTAATTAATATTGGTCGATAATTAATTAAGAATTAGTTTTGTGATCAAATGTAATTAATTAAACTAGAGGGGCTGAATTGTAATTATGTGATGGTTACAAAATAAGGTAAGGATTATCTTATATATATGGTGAATGAATTTGAGGTGTAAATCCCTTAGAATTCGAGTATGATAAGGATTCAAGGATTATCTTATTGGTTGCTTAATGGATAATCAACTAGATAAGGATAATGACTGAAACCCTATCTCTACACCTATATAAACAACCCCAAGGTCATGAATTCGTGAATCCCTTCCCAAGAAGTCTTAGAGACGAATTCTAACCTCCCTCATCTCTCTTTATACCTTCTCCACTTGCTTATGGTGTTTGTAAGCCATTAGAGGAGTGACACTTGTGACTCTTTGCTTTCCAAGGTCAATTCAAGGAGGAATTGGATTGTTATTGCTATATAACAATCAAGGTATGTTCTTAAACCTAATTACATGTGAATTCCGATTTCCATATGCTAGAATTAGGGTTCAAAGTCTTGGATTCAAAGTATGTACAATAGAGAAACCTAGATCCAAGCTTTAGGGTTTGTATGAGCACATAGGATGTCTTATGACCAAAACCCATCAGAGCATGGGAACTCGGCGAGTCATAGGGTTGACTCGGCGAGTAGGGTCAGTCAGGAGTTGACTTTGACCTTGTCTTTGCCCAAGGGTTGACCAATGGTGTCCAGGGGCATTTTGGTAATTATTGTTTGTTGTTTTGAGTTCAGCGCATTGGTGGTTGACCAGTGGTGGAGATCGTATCAGTGATCGGAGTAGCTCGGATTATCTGTTCAGTCGGCAGCTTCGAGGTGAGTTATCCTCACTATATCAACGGGGTCTAAGGCACCAAGGCCGGCCCTTATCGGATTGAGATCCGGGTAGTTGTTTTTATGTTGCTGTTTTATCATGTTTGCATCCTGTGAGTTAGGATGGTATATGCTAGAGACCTGATTGAGATCGGTATCCAAAGAGTTAGAGAGATGCTATGTTAGTGACCTGTTAGGTCGGTATCCTGGCGAGGATAGTGGCATGTTATGTGATTTGTTGATCTGCTTGTTATCTGTGAATTGGATGATTGTATGTATATGTGCACATGGATGTATGGACTGGAGTTGGGTTGAGGCGGGTCCTGCTGTGTGCAGTAGGCCAAGATACCCAGGGCGGACCGGTTGTCCCGTAGGCCCAGCGAGCGGTCCGGATAGGCTGTAGGTCCTGGTAGGGGCGGACCAGACGTGCCGAAGGCTCGGAGAGTGGACCAGACAGACTAAAGGCCCGGTGCGGGCGGACCAGTCATACTGTAGACTCAGAGAGTGGACCAGATGGATTGAAGGCCCGGGAACGGGCGGACCAATCACACTGCAGACTCGATGGATGTGGATGGACTCATAGGGTGGACCATGTGGACTGTTGGCCGGTGCGGCAGACCAGTCACACAGTAGACCCGGAGAGCTTGGTTGTTCTATGATCGGATATGTTATGGCATGTTATGCGTGTATGGTATTTGTGGTTGGTATTTTGAGGGTATCTCACTAATCTTTCGGGCTTACAGTTGTGGTTTCATGTTTTTCAGGTTCTTCAGGAGATCGTGGCAAGGCGAAGGCGTGATCGTACCGCTCCTCATAATTTTGTGGTGTTATGATTCTGGGAATACGATAAATATTTTGTATTGAAAACCTTTTTGTAAAGAATTATTGGAATTGAGATGTTTTTGAAAAATTTAAAATTGCTTGCGTTTTTCGGTCGTTACAACCGTAGTCAGCACCTCAGTGTACCCCATCTTGTAGAACATTGAAAATAGGTGACCCACCGGAATCGATTCAGGGTTAACCCTAGTTGAATCAGGTTCAAACCCCAAAATCGAGCAGAAATGTTGTTTGGAGATCGACGCCTTGTGATCGAGCACGTCGAAGAAAATCCCGTCGACTGCCTTGTCGTAATGAGCAGTGGCGAAGATCTGAGATAAGAACTCCATAGGAACTGCTTCAACCTTGGTAAGATAAGGAGCAATCGACGAGTACTTGAGACACTCGATAATCGGGAACATGAAAGCGTCGTACACATGAGGAGTAAGATCAATAATCAAACTCTGCTGGGGACGAATCGGCAAGATGTGTGAAGTAGCGTGAACTGATGAAGAATCCGCCATTGTTGTGAAGAAGATGGGAGAGATGATGAACAGTAGAGTGTTTGAGGGTTTTCTTGCTCTCTGGAAATATGGGTGCAGTAAAGAGGTAAACAAAGGTTTACGTTAGCTTTTATACTGTGGGTAGAGGAGAGAGAATCATCTTATCGTTTTAACGGCATCTTTAAAGCAAAATTACCCACGTGGATTAATATTAACCACAACCCGTGTATAACTGCCAAACCTATTAAAATGCCTTGTAACTAATGAAATCAGAATTTTGGAAAATCAAAAAGATTTTCGTGCTTAGTGTGTAAAAGAAAAAGAAATAAAGCAACACATTTGAGAGATTATGTGATGTCAATAAAGACACGAAACAATGGATCCCGGGCACGAATCTCTTCCTTCAAAGTCAAGAGAGACCTTAAGGTGTGTGTGTGTGGTTTCCCGTTGAATAACGATCAGACACTTATTAAGAAGTGTTGAAAGGCGTCTTTTAATTAGGCTTATTTGGGTGGCTTTCGCTTCAATTCAGAATTCCTGATCTTGATATAAGACAGAAATCGAACGAAGTACTTGTGAGACCAGTGTAGTCTGTTGAACAAGTAGGTTGGAGATAATTTAAGTGGCAAGGTAAAATAATGTATGTAAAATCTCAAAAAAAAAAAAAAAACTGGATTCCAAGAGAAGAAATGTTATTGGTTTTAACAATTTCATAGAAATCACTCAAAAGGAAATTAGAGATTTTACTTTGTATCCCCATGGATAAGTCCGTCAATTCATTAGTGAAAGCTAGAGCAAATTTATTGTTCACCGTCAATGCATAGTAGGAATTGAATTGTGGGTTTCACTTAGCACGTAGTGACACGAGGCTAAGATCATGAACACAGAAATTGTGTAACCATAAACCTCAGTGGTAATTTCTGAGAGTCTCAAGGGTTACGTTTGTGAAGCGAATAAGATGAAGAAAAGTAGTGTAGATGGTGTAAAGAAACCAAAGTACCTCTGCTGTTAAAATAGGGACCAAGCAGAAAACTCTTATCTCATGTGAGAAGAGAGTTAGGTAGCTCATGATTAGAATAAATATGAAAGCCTGATTGGGAAGACAAGGTTTGTTTGTACCAAGTCAGTAAGGCTATTATTCAGAATCAGGTGAGGCTTTGGACACATACAACAGCATGCTTCTAGGGACACTTAACTAGTTTTTGAAGTAACGAAAAGAAAACAAGAAAAAGAGAAAAAAAATTTGGAATTTTTGATTTCAAAAAAAACTTTAAAAAAATGGAAACACTTAAAAAAAATTGGAACCGAACCCGAGCGTTCGGTCTATTTCGGGTTTTTAGGAAAAATTGGAACCGAACCCGAGCGTTCGGTCTATTTCGGGTGCCAAAAAATAAGTTTGAAAAAGAAAAGAACTTTGATAATAAGATAAATGAGTTCGAGAAAATAATACAACAGATTTACAACCAAAGAAACTACCTTTGAGTGATAAGCGAAGAGCAGATGATACGACCGAACCCGAGCGTTCGATTCATTTCGGTACACCAGAACAAAACCTGAACCTGAGCGTTCGGTTTATTTCGGCATACATGAGACCCGAACCCGAACGTTCGGTCTATTTCGTTTCCAACTTTTGATCTTGAGAAGTAATCTTTGGTACTGACTCCGATTCCATCATTCCTAGCCCTTGTAGAATTTTGTTGAAAGAAGCTTCAGGAAGAGCTTTGGTGAAGATGTCGGCCAGTTGATTAGTGGTTCGAACAAAGTGAATTTCGACGTTCCCATCTTCCACATGATCCTTTATGAAGTGATACCTCAGTGCTATATGCTTGGTCTTGGAATGTTGCATTGGGTTATGACAGATCCTAATTGCACTTTCTGAGTCACAATATAGTGGGATCTTTTTCATATTGAGTCCATAGTCCCAGAGCTGGCTTTGGATCCAAATCACTTGAGATGTACAGGAGGCAGCTGTGATGTACTCTGCTTCGGCTGTAGACAGAGATACACATGTATGTTTCTTTGATTGCCAGCTAACCAACTTCCCATCTAGGAATTGGCAGCCTCTAGTGGTGCTTTTCCTGTCTAAACCACAACCTCCAAGGTCTGCATCTGAGTAGGCTTGAACGAAGAAACCTGAGTTTGATGGATACCATAAACCGAGAGAGGTGGTTCGTTTCAGATACCTGAGTATGTTCTTCACTGCAAGCATATGGGGTTCACGAGGATTTGCCTGAAACCTAGCACAGTAACAAACAGAAAACATTATATCAGGCCTGCTAGCAGTAAGGTACATTAAAGAACCAATCATCTGACAATATAACGTAATATCGACTGTCGGTTTCTCCAAGGATGGTGTAAGCTTAGTGCCGAATGCCATTGGAACTTTAACTTTTGAGTCTCCCATCATGCCAAATTTAGCAAGAAGAGTCTTGGTGTAAGCTTCCTAGTTGATAAAGATGCCTTCGAGTCCCTGTCTAATATTTAAACCAAGGAAAAAGTTAATCGGACCCATTGAGCTCATTTCAAATTTAGTCTCCATCAGCTTTCTGAATTCAGCTGTTAAGCTAGGATTCGTTAAGCCAAAGATGATATCATCGACATAGATTTGAACAATCATAAGGTGGTTACCTTCCTTCTTACGAAAGAAGGTTGGGTCAACCGATCCTTGTTTGAATTTTGACATCTTTAAAAACTTGGTTAGCGTTTCATACCATGCCCTAGGTGCTTCTTTTAGACCGTAAACCGCTTTGTCCAGAATATAGCAGTGATTGGGGTACTTTTCATTGACAAATCCAGGAGGTTGCTCCACATAAACGGTTTCTTCAAGTTCTCCATTCAGAAAGGCGCATTTCACGTCTATTTGGTAGACCTCAAAGTTCTTATGTGCAACATAGGCCAGAAATATTCGAACAGATTCCAGCCTCGCTACCGGAGCAAAAGTTTCCTCATAGTCAATTCCTTCCTCCTGGCAGTATCCTTTCACCACGAGACGAGATTTGTTTCGAATAACATTGCCTTCCTTGTCCATTTTATTTCTGAATACCCATTTGAGACCAACAACTGAAGCGTTTTTAAGAGTTGGAATGAGGCGCCAAACCTTGTTTCTTTCGAACTCGTTGAGTTCGTCTTGCATAGCTTGAACCCAGTCAGAGTGATCAAGAGCAGTATTAACTGTCTTTGGTTCAACTTTTGAGACGAAAGAATTGTACATACAGAACTCTACTTTGGAGAATAGAGAAGTTTGCTTTGCCTTCAGTTAAGATCGGGTCAGGACCTTTTCAGAGACATTACCCACTACCTGTGAAACAGGATGATCTCTGGTCCACTTAACAATAGGAGGGTAATTTGGATCATAGGATGGATCCAATTCAGCATTCACCATTTCTTCTAATTCAGATTGGCTATCATCGTCGTAAAACACATCGGCATTCTCCCCCTCGACTGATGAGCTTTCAGGTGTAGCTGGACTTTCTGGTGCTACAGGACTTTCGGGTGGTGTTGAGCTTTCGGGTGGTATCGAGCTTTCGGGTGGTATTGAGCTTTCGGGTGGTACTGGAATGGAAATCTCTTCCTCAATTTGTGAGCTCGATTGTTTTGAAGAAGGTGGATTCTCCCCCTCAACTGAAGCACCGTGCTTTGGAGGTTCGTTTGGAACATGTTCTCCTTCACCCATCCGTTTGGCGGCATCTTCGACGATTTGCTTCAGATGGTCGACTTTGTTGTCTGCTGCCTTGGCTTCCGAGAGAGTAGCCTTCTCTGGTTCATCGAATAGTTCTACAAACTGTTCAAACAAATTAGCAATCGAGGCCGTGACTTGACCTCTTTGAGTGAAGATCTCTCCAATTGCTTCTTCAGTGGCCTTTAGCTTTTTGAAGTAGCTGTCGTCGAAAGTCACATAATACGTTTCTTCGATCTTCCTCGAACGCTTATTTAAAATCCGGTATGCTTTTGAAGTGATTGAGTATCCCAGAAAAATTCCTTCATCAGCTTTAACGTCGAACTTGTTACGATGTTCTTTAGAGTTGAAGAGGAAGCATCGTGAGCCGAATACATGGAAGAATTTAACGTTCGGCTTCCTGTTGTTGATGATCTCATAAGGAGTAAGAGAAAAACGCTTGTTGAGATAGGACCTGTTCTGCGTAAAACATGCTGCAGCAATAGCATCAGCCCAGAAATATAAGGGTAGAGAAGCGAAACTTAGCATCTTTCGGGCCGCCTCACACAAGGACCGGTTTCATCTTTCGACAATATCGTTCTGTTGAGGGGTGTAGGGGGTTGAGAAGTTGTGACTGGTTCCTTTTTCTGCCAAAAAGTCTTCAAATTCTTTGTTTTTGAACTCCAGTCCATTGTCGCTCCTGATGTTGCGAACGACTTTTCTCAGTTGCACTTCAACCTGCTTAACAAACATCTTTAGCTTGAGAGTGGCCTCAGATTTGTGCTGCAGAAAGAACACTCATGTAAAACGTGAAAAGTCATCAACAATAACAAGAATATACTTGCTACCGCCAATGCTTTCGATAGATGATGGACCACATAAGTCAATGTGAAGTAACTCAAGTGGTTCGACAACTTTAGTGTTTATAATGGATGGGTGACTTTGACGACTCTGCTTCCCCATTTCACATGCAGCACACAAATGTTCTCGATCAAACTTGAGCAATGGAAGACCCCAAACATGACCTCCAGTGACAAGCTTGTTGATATCCTTGAAGTTGAGATGGGAGAGCCTTCGGTGCCACAACCAGCTTTCATCAGAATGAGCTTTGGATAACAGACAGATAGCTGGATTTCCTTTGATAGGTTTGAGATTGAGAGGAAACATTTCGCCTTTGCGTTCTGATTTGAGAATCACCCTTTTTGTTTTCTTCTCTATGATTTCCGAACCCTCATCGTCAAATGAAACTTTAAGACCAGTACCTCCAACAAGCTGAGATACACTGATGAGGTTATGTTGTAGCCCTTCAACGTACACCACCTTTCTTATAGTGAAATCTCCATTGGTTATCATCCCATATCCCTTTATCGTTCCATATGAGTTGTTCCCGAACTTGACTTTCCCACCATTATGAAGAGATCGAAATTCCCTTAGCTCTTCCTTCCTTCCTGTCATGTGACGTGAGTAGCCACTGTCAATATACCATTCTTCGTCGAACTGCTCGTCACTAATAACCTGCAAAAATTAAGTAGATTTAGGAACCCAAAGTTTCTTGGGTCCACGTGAGCCTTTCACAGGAACAGGAGTAGTAAGAGAAACATCAACAAGATATGTTCTTTTTATTAATGTTGTTTCATCTTTCTTCTTAATGGTGTATACTTTGATTTTGTTAGGATTAGTTACAGTCGTTTTGGTTTCAGGTTTTGGCGTTTGGGCCTTGGACTGCTTTCGGTCATTCTTGACTGTGGAAACCTTCAATTTTCCTTTCAAATCCTTTGAAGAATTTGAACTTTGAGCAGGAACAAAATTAGGTTTAGAATGAGAAGTATTAGAATGAGAGAATTTGGACTGAAAATGTTTCCTGACGTGAGGTTCTAAGTGACCCTTTTGTTTTTTATCATTAGAGGGACCGAACTTTGAACTTTGGTAGCTTTTGCTTTCGGAACCGAACCTATGCTTTCGGTTGTTGGTGCTCTCTGAACCGAACTTGTCCTTTCGGTTGTTGTTGCCCTCTTGCGGCCTGACAGCACTTTTCTCTGACTTTGAATTTTTGTTATGATAAGAGAAATGGGCGTTTTGAGATCTCTAAAACTGCTTTCGCTCTGAGAGATTCTTTTTGTATCTCAGATTCCTTTGTTGCTTTTGATCCTTCACTTGTTTTGGCTGTTTGTGAATGTTAGCCTTTTGCTTCTGCTTCTTGTCAGCCGGTTCACTTTTCACTGATGATGTTTCGTTTGTGGAAGTGACTTCTTCTACAGGAACTTCTTTTGTACCACTAGTGCTTGGCACATCGAAGTTGTCAGGCTTGTTTAGTGGCTCTGGCACATATCTGCCTTTAGTTTTCCAGGATGTCCGCTCTGACAGACCAACAGTTTCGTCGGCATTATCTATAGGAGTAGACCAGAAAAACTCATCACATCCATCTGCATTATCTTCGTTCACTATGGCGGTGAGTTTGGCTGTTTGATGTTCGGTTACTCCTATGACCTTATATACCTGATTTGGTGTTGTTCTCACCTTTTGGTACACAACAACCTTTTCTTCTAGAATCGGGGACTTATTTTGGGACAATTGAGCAAACTCCACAAAATTTTCATAAATAAGATTTTTGTGGTTTTTGGGTTCGCTCTTGACAAACTCAGAACAGTCGACTTCATCCTCTACAGAAATTACGCTCATATCATCATCCTCATTAAGCTCAGACGCGTTTTCAACATCAATTTTATTTTCTGAGCTCAAGTTGGCATTCAGTGAGTCAAATTTTTGTATGGTTTCGGTCCTTAGTTTCAGTTTATCGTTTTCATCCAAAAGGTTTTTCAGCATGTCCTTATGGTCCTTGGACTTTATAAAAGATTCGATTTTGTCCAGACCATACATATAGGTGGGATTCACATCATCAGACGATACAACACTTTCGCAGTTATATGCTTCAGCATCGATTTCATCCTCCTTAAACTCAAGGAAGGGTAAAATCATACGATGAATTTTCTGCCCTATTTCACAGTTTAGATGCAGTTGAGTGATGTTAGTATAAAGACGTTTAGCAATTAAACAAAAAATATTTCTCTGTTTCAAAAGTTTTAAATTGTCTCTTTGTAAATAAATGTTTTCGTCCTTAGACGTAATCAGCTCTGACTCCTTCAGCTCTATCCACATCCTTCGTTCCTCACTCTTGGATGACAACCTGCTTATTTGGTCAGTTAGGTTAGAATTGGTGACCCGTGTTTGAGTTAAACAACTATCCAGATTTGAGATTCTTGAATTTAAGCCATTTAATTCTCTTTCATATGATTTATGTGGGACTTTAAATGAAATAAAAAGAGATTGTACCTTCTTGATCAATTCATCAAGCTCATTGATCTGCACACTGAGAGGTTTTGCTGTGAAGCATAAGTCTTCTCGCTCCTTGGTGTCCTCATTCCCACCGTCTGTATTGTATCCCCTCATGTGAGATAAATCAGTCCCCATCAAACACTTCCCACTGCTTTCGTCACCTCTCGCAACATATGCCTTTCCATGAGATGGCTTCCTGACTTCATCATCCTCTGAGTCGGTTGACCATACCTGCACGCCACCGAACTCGTCATCCTCTGTCGAACCCTGTACAATAAGAGCATTCATAGAAGGGTTAGTAGCAACTTTCTTCCTCTTGATCTCTTCCAGCTTTTTCATCAACATAGCCTCTTCATCTTTCTCCTCATCCTTTTATGCCATTTTCTTCAGAACACAATCTTTGGCATAATGGTTCTTTCCTCCACAGTAGTAGCAGTTGATGCCATAATCTCCTTCAACCTTCGCCTCTTTCTTTGGTTCTTCTGTCTTTGGCTCCTCCCTAACCTTTTCAGAACTATAGCTTCCCTGCCAATTTCGGTTCTTATTGGTAGGGAACCTTTTCTTGATGAACCTCTTTGGATTAGACACCATCATGCATAATCTTCAGAAGTAAGATCATAGTCTTCTAGGTTCAGATCTTCATCTTCTACCACATTTTTTCTTTTAGACAGGAGGGCCAAGGACCCCAAACCTGAAACAACATTCTTCTCTTGCATGACAATCTTTTCTTGAGATTTTAAGATTCCCACCAGCTTTGCCAGCGAATAAGATTTGAACTGCTCATGAGCTTTGACTGTGGACACGACAACTCTCCACTCGGATCTTAGGCCATTCAAAAAGGTAACCTTCTGTTCAATCAACTTCCTTTCTATATCATGTTTGATCATCTTGCTAAGAAGATGATTGAAGCGATCGAACGTCTGAGTAACAGTTTCATCGGTATTCTGCTTAAATTCACCGAACTCAGATAAAAGCAACGTCTGAATGGAATGTTCCAAATCTTCATCTGTGGAATAAAGCTCTCGCAGCCTATCCCAGATTTCTTTAGTGGTACTGCAGGAACTCACTAACCTGAATGTATCAGATTGAAGAGCGAATCAGATTAGTCTCAATGCTTTGATATTGCACTGAAACTTTTCCTTTTCGTCTTGAGCAATGTCTTTTACATCTTTTAACAGATCATTATATTCTTTCTGAGTTTTGATGATCTTTGATGTTCCTGAGTGAGCGAATGGTCCAAACACGATTGCTTCCCAAATAAGATATCCATTATCTTCAGATCCGATGACATAATCTTCAAAATGATGCGCCCAGACTTCATAATCTTGGGTGTAAAGAATAGGAATCTTCGTCGTTAAACCAATGCTGTTTGAGATGTTGATAGGATTAGATTGAGACTCGTCCATGCTTGATCGTTTAACCTGTTTGAAAGATCAGACTTGTAATACGTAATATTAGGGCAAAACAAATAAATGTTGAGTTACGTCATGGAATGACGGCTCAATAAATATTAGTTAATGCAGAATAACCCTTATCGTAACCTTCTTTCACAGAAAAGATGTGTATCGATTACACAACCTCCTGCTCTGATACCAATTGATGAGTTATATAAACTCTTTTGATCGATTAGATCTTTGTAACGGGTAAATAAAGAACATAAAAAACAGTGAAATATAACACAAGTATGGATCACAATGAGTCGAATGATTCAATTACTCAATCCTCAGCAGAACTCGACTAAGAACTTCCGCTGTAGAGGATTCTAGGGTTACAAAACAAGAACGATGAATATGATTGAAAATACTTATCTAATCGTTTCTTATCATTACGTTCTAGGACGCATGCAAGCATCTATTTATAATAAACCCTACAAAACTCACGGATGGACAGGCCCATACCGGAGATAAACATTGGACTAGCTAACGAGCCCAATAGACGCAACACAATACTGGACCTAACAATAATACTATTGAACTAAATACTTGTTGTAAAAGAAACATGAAACTTGATTAACCTCAAACTTTGTATAATTGCTTCTCTCATTTAGATGAGGCTCTTGGATTATGGTTTCTTTCAGACGAGGATCTTCGATTTCCTAAAAAAGAGTTATTAGAAACCATAAAAAAATTATCAGGAACCAAAACAAATTCATAATAATAATGTCACTAATATAAAAAAGGCATCACATTTAGTTGTCGATTTTTATGAAATACACTACTATAAATCAGAATAAATACAAGCATATTCCATAAAGAATGTCCAAAACGTCAAAAGAACCGATTTTTATGAAGTACATTACTATAAATGAGCATAAATATAAGCATATTCCATAAAGTATGTTCAAAATGTCAAAAGAACCATTTTTTATGAGGTACAACACTATAAATGAGCATAAATACAAGCATATTGTAGAAAGTATGTTCAAAATGTCAAAAAAACCGATTTTTATAAAGTACAATACTATAAATAAGCATAAATACAAAGATATTCTAGAATGTATGTTCAAAATGTCAAAGGAAAAGATTTTAAGGAAATTTTCATATATATCCTTGCAAACATTAAAAATTACATATATATTCTTTGAAAGTTTATAATTACTTATATATCCTTCTTAACCTATTAAACTCTCATTTATATCCAATCTTATAGTTTAATAATATATAAATCAATTTAATATCAAAAAATGTATTTCTAAATCAAATATATATATATATATATATATATATATATATATATATATATATATATATATATATATATATTCTATCTTAGTAACTTGTAATTAAAGTTGTATTAGGACTCTATAGCCAACCTGTCAAAGTCCCAAATTTACTTGGTCTCTAAGTCCTACTCGATTTAGGATTCTAACAATTTATTTGATATTTACGCTAGAAAATATGGCGAAATGCCACACACTTTTATCGATGTATCCGACGCTACTAGTGGTGCATCAGGTAGAAGTGAAGGTTGAACATATTTTCATATCGACCTCTATAACTACCTTTTGGAGGAACAAAACAAACGAGCACACCCATTAACCCTTCCTAGCGAACTTGAAATTTATATAAGCTCAAACTTTTTAAAATTCATGAGTGCACCACAATTTAAAAATTTGGATCTTTTGGCTTGGTGGAGAGAAAAGGAAGCACAATTCCTTATTCTCTCAATTATGGCCCGCGATTTACTAATTGTCTAAGCTTCCACAATAGCTTCAGAATCCACTTTTTCTTTTAGTGGTAGAGTTTTATCAAAGTTGCAAATGAATCTTACCCCGGTTGCGGTGGCGGTTAGCGTTTGCTTGAAAGATTACTTGGATTCGGTGGACCGTACACAACACTTCGCATCACTAGAGGGCCCACTACCGGAGAATGTTGAACCGGAGATAATGGAACAAGAATATGAACAAGGCTTAGCAACATCTCTGAAACAAAACGAAGACGATGACGATGAAGACGAAGACAAATATGAAGAAGAGGGTATTGATGAGACCCATATCCATTTGCGTGACGGTTGAAGAACAATTTAGTGAAGGCGACACGAAATGGAAAACCACAAAATTCAAGATTATTTGGCAAAATGTTATTACGCCACTTTATTATTATTATTAGTTAACTAGTTTGATATTATCATCAAAACTCTTTCTATTTCAACATTTGATGTATGCTTTAAGTATTCTAATGAATCTATGTTGCATTTTGTGTTATATTTGAGTGTTAAAAAATGTTTAAATAAAATCAAATTCAGGATCAGATTAAACCGATTCAGATCTAACAAAGGAAAAACCGGTTTGAAACCAGATCGAATTTTAGGTGAAACTGGATTGCATTTGACATCATCAAATCATATCGGATTCGGGTCGGTCTTTTTTTCACCTCTAATTTTAGACATTAATAAAATGATTCAAAAAGGAAGACAACAAGATGTGTGTAGGCGGGTTGTAAGTGACATGAGTTATGAGTGGGAGTTCATGGGTTTGATTCCAATAGGATGACGTGACATCCCACGTCAACAACAAATTGTTCACGTAGGTGCGTCATATTGGCAGATTACTTGTTCTATTTTGTTTTTGTTTTTTTAATTTAATTTAATTTTATTTTTATTTTTAGAACGGCGGTTTAGTATATGTATGAGATATAATTCATGACCTTCTTGTTAGACACTTTGTTAGCCAAATGAGCTAGTCTCATAAGAACTTATGTCAGGTTACTTACTGAAAAGGTTAAAAATGATTAAAGTGCATAAGTTAGCTGGTTTTCTGGACTTTTGTATTCAATTTTTTTGGGATTTTTTGTTATTTTTCTCATAACATTATGACTTTTCTAAAAATTTATTGATTTTTGACTATCTTTAGAGGAATAAAATGGTTAAAGTGTTAATCGCTATAATATATTGTTTTGTACCCATGTGATTGATTAAAAACACTCATGACACTTAGAAAAAATCTAGGGTCTTATAAGTCATTTACATGATATAGATATCGTTTTGCATTCGTAGTCGAGGAAAAAATTTGTCATTCATTAGGACGTTTGGGTAGTTTATATTTTTTTACTGGTTCGATTTCCTAGACATTTTTGTTGGACATTGACACCATGCATGTAAATGTTGTGCAAAAAACATGTCCAGATTTAGCTTTTGAATTTGAGAAACTCGATAGTATTTTGAACGCAAAAGCAAAATAATGGTAACTATTTTTTTATAAAATTATTTCTCATTCTTTCTTTTCAACAGTTAATTGATATTCACACACTAGAAATTTTTATTGGGACTTCTCCTTTCATGAATATATATATCAACTTACATTATACATCATAGTTTAGTGACTATGTATAAAGCATTCTCCTACATTTGACATGAATGATCATCACTATACCTGTTGGCTGTTATCAAATAACTTTGCCAATTCTTTCATCTTTATCGTCTTCATCAATCAAATCTTCTAACTGATCTGGTTCTTCTTCATCTACTTTTTCTACATCTTGTTCTTCGTCATTCCTTTCTTTCACTTGCGAATCAATCAACCCTTTCCTCCCAATCACCGAGACTTGGATTGCTGGATTATTGTTCATGTAAGTCTGCTTCAATTGGTAAAGTAACCATACGCAAACCAGAAGCAAAACACTTATCTGAACTGCATGTTTCACTTTGAATCCTTTTGCCCTTTGATTCCTACTCGCCGACTGTTTCAACATATGATCCGCCTACAAATTAACAAAAGGAATCACAATTTGAATAACGAATGATCCGTAGTTCGTAGACAATCTAGTAATCGAAACTGTATTTAATTTCAATCAATCAGGTATGAATTAAATTTATGATCACCAAAGTTGTTAAGCATATTCGAATGCTTCAAAATCCGACAAGAGCAACAAGTTAGGTATTGAAATAAAAAATGAACAGAGGTGGAAATGGAATGATGATACCTGGAAATATGAAAGCAAATGCTGGATTCTGATAAAGAGGATAATCGATTGCGAAATCACCATAAACCAATGGTATAGCCCATGATTAAACAACAGAGAGGAAGGAGAGCAACAAGTAATGAAGTACGTGGGGAAACTCTCCGATTACGACATTGCAGCGCTTCTATGAGGATCCAGAATAAAAAGAAGAATAGGATTGTGTATGTGGCGTGTTTGTGAGGAGTAGGAGGAGGAGCAGGACTGTCGGCGGATGGGATGGGCATGGTGCGACGGAGGTACGGCGGAGGTAAATAAAAGGCAGCAGCACAACTAATTCATGGCCCACGGTACTGTAATCGATCGTGATTTGTTAATAAATGAAGGTGGTGGCGGGGGGGACGCCCGACTTCTACGTTGTACTAAAACACAAGGACAATTTAGACATTTCCCTACAACATTTCTAAAGTGTATAATAAGAAAAAATTGTTTGATAACATCTAAAATCATTTAGACATTTACAGTATTTGAATTGTTAATAGATTTTATGTTATCTATGATCATAGTTCGTTAAAGATAAATTGAACCGGATTATATTACAAATTTAAATATATAATAAAGGAACATATAGTCGCTACATTACAAAACTTAAGAGTATTGGGTGTGGGCATCCGGATGTAACACCAAATTGATGCCAACTCATCCATAACACCAAGAGAGAAATGGTGTTCCAAATGTTATATCTTGTTAAGAGGTAGAGAGAGAAAAAATATAGAAAATCATTTGATTGGTTGATGAAGGAGATAACCAATCATCCTTCTTGTTTTATCTCGTCCTCGTTACCACAAGATTCACCATAACGAGATTCAACAAGTTGGGGGGGGGGGGGGGGGGGGGGGTGTTCCCCCCGTCATGACGCCGTTGAGGCATGTCACATCAGCCTATTGCTTCTTGTTTTTGGTCCATACCGTATGCTCTAAGAAAAGATGCTAGTTGATGGCTAAACTTTCGCCTTTCTCTTCGATCCTTCCACTGCTAGCGATCTTGAGATATATAGACTGACTTATATATATATATATATATATATATATATATATATATATATATATATATATATATATATAGATTGCTAGATGTGACTTATAGATTAGTTGGCTCGTAAATAGACCTGATAATTCTTGACACGACCCGCAACACGATACGAAATAAACGGTTTTGGGTTGAGTTTTTCAAACCGTCAATCTGTATATTTAACATGTCATATATGGGTTTCTCAAAAAATCTATAGGTTGACCCGCCAACCCGTTTAGTATTTTAATTAAATATATATATATATATATATATATATATATATATATATATATATATATATATATATATATCTTTTAAATGTATTAAGTATTATACTCTAAACAATTTATACTTTATATTATGATAGGATACCCAATTAGGGATGGCAAAAACCTCATACCCAATAGAAACCTGAAACCCGCATCCGTTTTGACCAGGGAATCCCCAAGTTGACCGGGGATGGAGACGGGGATGAGAATCCCCGAATAAAAAAGTGGGAATGGGGATACCCCTAATCCCCAACCCTGGACCCGCCCCCCGATATGGACCCGCCCCCGATATATATTAATATACAAAAATAATACAAAACATATATTTATATTACAATTTACAATACATAAAATCTGATCCAAGTAACCTAACTCATTAATAATTATTTGATTGAAATTATATTTGTTTTTCTTTATCTAATTTAAACTAATGTATATTTTTTGTGTTTTGTTTATCTATTTTAATTCAAATATAACTTTGATAATTTTTTTCTACTTGATTTTTCATGTGTGTATTTAAATTTGGTAGAAAATTTGTTTATATTTTTTATGTAATCTATGGATATTTTTATATTTTGTAAAATCTTTAAACTTATGATGGTAAAATTGAAATTTAAAGTTTTTCTTTACGTAAAAATTTTCATATTAAAAGAGAAAAAGAAATATCTGATTCCCCGCTGTGGATCCCCAATCCTCGTTGGTGGTGGGGATGGGGGTTTATTTATATTCCCCAATGGGGATGGGGATGGGGATGGAGATTGGAATGAGGATTCAGGGATGAGGATGAGGATTGGGGTCTCCGGTAATACCTGCCCCTGTTGTCATCTCTATACCCAATAAAATTGACCATTTGATCCGTGGGTAACTATCTGCTGATTTGCATTGCAACGCGTTTGATGTTCCTAAATAATCTCAGTATCTCAGAAGAACCGTGACATGAATGATTGAATTGCTATTGACCAACGTCGATACCTGCGATTGAATTTATCTATGTTTTTATTAATGTTTAGTTTAAACATGTTTCCATGAATGTTTTTAATTTTCATTTGGATATTTAAGACTTAAGTTTCTAAAATTTGGATATATTTGCATCAAGAATTTGTTCATGTTCAATTATCAATTTTATTTATGGAATCTGACCCACAAATTCAAATTTGACACACGAAACCATTAACATGTGAACCCATATAAATAAGTGAGTTGACGGGTCATATATGAGTTTATGTTCAAAACCCGCCAACTCGTGACCTGTATAATTAAGTAGGTTGTGTTTGGGTTGGTATATTTTAACCCGCCAACCCGAACACGACATGATTGTCAGACGTACTATCTTCTCTAATAAATGAAGTTTTTTTTGTCACTTGTCACACTCTCATTCAATTGGCCAAATATCATTTTTTTAGTTATTTTGAATTAATTCTTTTTCCACATATCACTTTATGAGTTTTTCTATTTTATTAAATTTTACACAATATTTTAATATAATAACTAAGATAAATATAATAATAAATGGATATCAATTTCATTAATGAGCGTACCTTTTAATTTTAAAATTCTAAAAATTAAAGCTCTTTAATTTCTTTTATCTATTTAAATTATTTGTTTAAATATAAAAGATAAAAAACCTTTCTATTATAATAATTCAATATTTTTCTTATTTTCTTTTAAATTCAAAGTTCTCAAATATTTTGACATTTTTATTTATTTATTTATTTATTATTTTTTAAAATTAACTCATATAATACATGAGTCTCACAGTTAATAAACATTATATATATATATATATATATATATATATATATATATATATATATATATATATGATGCGACATCGACCTCCGGCGAGTTTTCTGGTCTTCTGCTGCGGCGGAGATCTGGACATCCAAGTGTAAAGTCGTTAGAGCCGTCCCAGGGACTGTGCCCCAGGAGCGGACTCCGATGATCAAGTTAGATCAACTAGAAGATCTGAGATGGTCCTCCATAGCTGGAGAGAACCATCTTGGTGCTAGTGGTGGTGTATGGTGGCTGACGGCAGCGGGTAGCGGTTGAGCCACCCGGTCGGAGTATAGTGGCGGCTGTGCCATGGGGGAAGATCCCTCTCCATGGAGGAGATACTATTCATTATATAGGGGACAATTAGGTCAAGGGGAATTAGGTCAGGCCTTGGGCCAATCCAATTCAGGCCCAACTATCAAGGAGTTGGGCAAGGCCGCCCGGAGGCGCCGGGCGGGGCTGGCGGGCGCGCACCAGGAAAGGCTGGCGGGGGAGCGTCGGGCCGGGCCGGCAGGAGAGTCCCCAACATGGCTGGCAAGGGAGAATCTACCAAGGCTGGCAAGGGGACGCCATGTAAGGTTGGCAGGAGCACGCCAGGCCATGTTGGCGCTCTAGAGTGGTCTAGGCCATGCTAATGGACCATATATCATCAAGTCCCCCCAGTCTGGTGTCATTGGTACGCGGCCAATGACATCGGACTGGAACTAGTCATATAAACTAGCAGGAGAGTCCCCAAAGAGGCTAGCAAGGGAGTCTCCGGAAGAACTTGGCAAGGGAACGCCAGGCAGGGATGGCAGGAGCGCGCCAAGCCAGGCTGGCGCGCTGGAGCAGTCTAGGCCATGCTAATGGACCATATATCATCAAGCCCCCCCCCCCCCCAGTCCGATGTTATTGGTACGCAGCCAATGACATCGGACTGGACTTAGTCATATAAACAGTGCGTCGTCAAGTCCCCCTAGTCTGATGCGATTGGGTTGCTGACAATCGGATCGGACTAGATAAAGCACCAATATTATAAATAATAAAGAGGAATGACCGAACCTTACCCACGATAGTCGTGGGGTTATGCGATGAGCCAGACATTGCTTATGCAGCTTGAGCTGACTTGTTACTCCTTCATTGAGAGGAGTGCGAGCCGATCGGTGCGATGCAACGTAACTGTTTCTAGCAATGTTATGCGCAACGAAGTTGCTAATAATGTTATTGCAGAGGGGGGCTGGTGTACGACATCTCTGTCTTGGCGTTTCCATCGTCTTGGGGGAATGTCATTGATAATTATCTTCATGAGCATTGATAACCATTCTGAAGGTGTTTCTTGCTCGAGCTATTCCTAGCTGGATTCCCCCCAGTCTGATGTGGGTAGCGTAGGTAGCCGTATCAGACTATGGTGCATAGGCAAGGTTTTTATGAGAATATCCAGTGAGGTTGTTTGTTATCATAAGAGACAACCAGATGTTGGCAACGCCTTATTGATCGTCCGGGCATAGGAAAACCATGTTGATTATAAGAGAAAAGACACCAAATGTGGTGATAAGCATGACATAAACTTACGATGTGTGACTTACGATGCGCGACGATACGCGACTTATGTTGCGCAACTTAGAAGAATAGTCTGGGCTTAGCAACTAGCGGTCATGGAGATGTTACGCGGGAAAGCATCGCGTGGAATAGATCGGGCTTGGCTGCCAGCGATCGTAGATAAATCACGCGAGAGAGCATAGCGTGGAATGGATCGGGATTGGCTGCCAGCGATCGTAAGTACATCACGCGGGAAAGCATCACGTGGATTCATATAGGCAAAGGTTGCGAGCCTTTGAGCCTCGTTGGCGGAGCATTCCGTTAATGGAGTCGAGCCAAGAAGTCAGGCGCCTCAAGGAAAGGATGTTGAACCTTGCATGCGGGGGGTGTCACTATAATGCAGTCGGGCTGAGAAGCCAGACGACTCAAGGCAAGGGTGTTGAACCTTGCATGCGGAGCGTGCCGCTATAATGAAGTCGGACTGAGAAGCCAGGCGACTCGAGGCGAGGGTAATGAACCTCGCATGCGGAGCTTGCCGCTATAATGGAGCCGGACTAGGAAGCCAGGCGACTCGAGGCGAGGGTACTGAACCTCGCATGCGGAGCTTGCCGCTATAATGGAGACGGGCTGGGAAGCCAGGCGACTTGTGACATCCCCAATTTCACGGCCAGAAAAGACCTATTTGTTTATGCTTTGTTTTATAAACCAGATTATTCATTTAAAGTAAACGGTTGCGGAATTTGTTCCCAAAACAAGATATGATAAAAACTTATCAAAACATTTCTCAAAGAGAATGTATTTTCATTAAATAATAAAACCTCGGAATGTCATGTTTCGATACAGACACATAAGCATAAACAGAACATACATTCATTTACTCTAGTGATTTACATCTCCTTTAATCTCTCAGTGCAAAGCAGCTTCGTATCGATACCTGTGATACAATTATACTGAGTGGGTCAGGCTTGGGAGCCTGGTGAGCATATAGGGTTTTCAACCCACAATAATATAATTATTATATGTAAGTATCAAACAATCAGCCCAATTACCCATCCCCATTATCTTCCTTACTCTTAAGGGTCTACCCTAAGAATCATCTATTCGCTCACTCCGTATTAGGCACTAAGACAATAGCTGTCAGGATTCTTTATCAGGCACTAAGACAATAGCTGCCAAGGCTCCTTCATAGAGCACTAATTCGATAGTTGCTATGGTTCATTCATCGGGTACTAAATCCATAGCTACCAGTGTAGGTACTAAGTCCATAGCTACCAACATTTATCTAACAGTACTAAATCCATAGCTACCGGTGTAGATACTAAGTCCATTGCTACCAACGTTTATCTAACAGTACTAAATCCATAGCTACCATCGTCTATCTAACAGTACTAAATCCATAGCTACCAACGTTTGTCTATACGGTACTAAATCCATAGCTACCAAGGTTCATCTATACAATACTAAATCCATAGCTACCAAGGTTCATCCTTCGTCTCATACTCAAACTCATCCGTCATCACACACCAACTAATTCGTCTACCCATGTTCTACCCAACATATTTGTAGATATAACATACATATACAGTTTAACTCATTTAAAACCCATATAACACATCTATTCCACGCTTATCTCAAACAAACGACAATATATAAACTTCTAACTCGTATATCGTAGCAAATACTTAATACTTATGTGTTAGAAGAAAGTAGTTATACACTCACACCAAACATATACTTAATACATTCAAACAATACTTGTATTAAAATTGTGTTTATGAAAGGGACTATACACCCACGCATATAAACAACTTTATATTATACACATATCACGTATTTCATAGCAATTACTTAATATTTATGTGTTAGAAGAAAGTGACCACACACTCACTTGATCAGAAGATGATCGGACAGCACTACGACTTGTAGAAGTAGTATTCTTCGGTGAAACCGGGATCACTTCACACACCGGGTTTCTTGCGGGCAGAGCTTCGGCTCGGAAACTCTTTTCTTCTCGGGATCTTCGGACTTCGGGACTCGCTTCGGGTCTCGGGATGATACCGGGGCTTCGGGGGTACTTCTTTGCACGTAAATCGAGGTAATATGGGTGAGAGATGAGAGAATGAGCAACCAAACTCGGCTGGCCCTTCAAATCTATTTATAAGGCAAAACTGGCCCTTGCCACGTCGTGGCACCTTTTTCCACGTCGTGGGCTTGGTCGTCACTACATGCATCATCGCAAGTTGCGTCTGGGGGACTCCCGGAGGTGTCAGAAGACCTGCCACGTCGTGGTCTCTGACACAGCTTTGGGGTTCGCGTCCCGAACTTCAGAAATTCATAACTTTCGCATACGAACTCCATTTTCGACGTTTTTTATATTGACGCGTAGGTGAGATTATTCTCTACAACTCTTGTTTAGACTCCATTGGCTAATTTTGACTTTATTTTTAATATATTATAAATATATTACTTATATATTATCTTTAGTAGGCCGGGACAGGAAAACTCCGTTCGAAATTCATAACTCCTTCATCTGAACTCTGTTTTTGTCTGTCTTTTTATCGTTGGACTACTGTCGAAGATATATTCGAATCTCGTTTAGATCACTAACGATAGATATATATCTACCTTAAATTCACTATTTACGTCGCGCTGGATCGCGCTGGGTCGTGCCGGTTCTGTCGCGACACTTCGACAGGTCATAACTTCTTCGTTATAACTCGGATTTTGGCGTTCTTTATATGCACGGAAACCTTGTGACATATACTACAACTTGTTTAAGATTAATCCTTCTAAATAATCTTCTATCAAAAAGTCATTTTTAATTCTTATCGTCTCTAATTGACTACCCTGATCTACGGGCGTTACACGACTCGAGGCGAGGGTACTGAACCTCACATGAGGAGCTTGCCGTTGTAATGGAGTCAGGATGAGAAGCCAGGCGACTCAAGGCAATGATATTGAACCTCGCAGGGTTAGGCACAGCAACCCACTATCTATATGTTCGGCCCGGGTTATCAAGAGTGGCTAAAGTGTAATGGCATCTGATGTTCTACCACATCATTAGTTGATGAGAGTTAGGCAGGATGGTTGCTGAGATCCAGGCAACGTGAATACTGAGAGCTAAGCGTGAGACTGCCTAGGACCGACCACCACAGCTGTTGATAGCCAGGCAACATGATCGATGTTTGGTGTTGGGCCGTGGAGCTTTTCCTTAACTCGTAACACCAATCTCTTCCCCGGGATGCACAATCGTACATAACATCAACTCGTTATGTAGTTCAGCCTGAAATAGAAATAACACTTCTGTATAGTGTTGTGTTACTCCTTCTACTCCCCCTCCCCCTTTTTTAGGAAAAGTGAAGAATGATATTGGCTTGTTCTTCACGTTCGAGCCTCATTCGTTTGTACATGCTTGCAAGTCCCATGCTCATGTCTTACAGACCGAGCATTACTCCTGTCAGCGAGCTGTGAGTGTCGCGACACTGGAGCAATTATAACTATAAGGAAAAGTTAGGCGACCCAGGATCTGACGAAGGCTGGGTATTGTGGCTGCTGAGAGCTGTGCAACGCAACTGCTGGGAGTCGGACCTCGCAATTGCTGATGAATGGGCTTTGCGGTTGCTGAGCTAGGTTGCATCGCTGCTGAGGGGCGGTTGCACGACGGCTGTGTGCTGAGCAGTGAGGCTAGCGAGGGCCGGCCAACATGAATGGCGAGGGCTAAGCAGCAAGACTGCCCGCAGTTTGTTGACATGGCTGCTGATAGTCGGCCGGTGCAGTTGCTGAGGGTTATTTCGAAATGCTTCACGAGTAGTAACAATAATGCACTACTCTTCTCTCTCTCCTTTTTTTTTTGAAACGGTAAACTTTTTTTTTTTTGAAGTTTACCATCACTGTAACTCATCATTCTAGTTGGGTTTAGGGTAAATGTATTTTTGAGAATAAGTAATTTCGGTGAAATGATGGTTAACATAAACGGTTCTTGAAAAGCTTTATAAGATGTACAAACAGTACTGTTGTGTGTATAAACGGTTGTTTCAGAGCTTGGAGCTCTATACAAAAAATATAAAAATTATTTTCTGATAGCATTTGAACTTAGAATGGGGTATTTTTTTTTTGTTTTTTGCTCTTTAGACGTACCAAACAAACCCCAAACTATTAACAAAATAGGTCTGAATATGTCTTGTTCATAGAAAATTATGAACTGAAAAATTTTCTTGTTAACGTGAACAAAAAAATAGAATGAAAGCTTTCAGAGACACATTTTCCCCTATTTTTTCTCAGACTAAACTGAAATAGGGAAAAACCCACAAAAACTTTTTTTTTCTTAGACTACCAAAGAGAACACTTAAATGAACAACAAAATTTCTTTCCTTATTAAACTTTGTTGGAAAGACACCAAAACATAAACAAAAACGAATTTGATAGGGTTTTCTTCCTATAAACTTTCTTCTTTTTCTTTTCAAATTTCTAAAGAGAAACATCAAATTAACAATGGAAATTTATTTTCTTTTCAAACTTGTTGACAAAATCCCAACATAAATACAAAAACGGATTTGAAACTTTCTTTTCTTTTCAGCTTGTTCAACAAGCTATCAATATATTATCATATTAGCAAGAAATAGATCTGAGAAAATTTTCGTTTTTCTTCTCTGAGCTTCTAAAGAAAGCACCAAAGCAACTTAGATGAAGTTGTACACATAGAATTACGAACTAATGGTGGTTTCTTGATAAAAACAACTGGAGATAGGGTAAATAACCACAAAAATTTCTCTTCTTCTCTAGTTGTTTGATGAAACACCAAAATAAAAACGAAAATGGGTTAAAAACTCATAAGAGTTTCTTTCTTCACTATTTGCTGAAGAAACCCATTAAATATAGACGAAAATTAGATCTTATGAAGTCTTTTAAAACTTGAGTGTTGCTCAAATGATCTAAAGCGAAAAATATCTAGATATGTGAGTAAGAAATGAGGCAGATCTGAAGATCTGAGCGAGAAAACTCAACAGATCAAGAGATCTGAACGATGGAGAAGCAGATCTGAAAAGACCTTAGCAATAACTAACAAATCTGAACAGATCTTGGTAAGATCCAAACAGATCTGAACAAATGATGGGTAGACATGAACGAATCTGAACAAACCTTAGATGAAAACACATCAGGTCTGAACAAATCTGAGCAAAAACGAGCTGGGGGCCAACTGAGGCTTTTGCTACTTGCTCGAATCCGGGATGGCGCCAAATGATGCGACATCGACCTCCGGCGAGTCTTCTGGTCTTCTGCTGCGGCGGAGATTTGGACATCACAGTGCAAAGTCGTTAGAGCCGTCCCACGGACTGTGCCCCGGGAGCGGACTCCGACGATCAAGTTAGATCAGCTAGAAGATTTGAGATGGTCCTTCATAGCTAGAGAGAACCATCTTGGTGCTAGTAGTGGTGTATGGTGGCTGACGGCGGCAAGTGACGGTTCAGCCACCCGGCCGGAGTATAGTGGCGGCTGAGCCATGGGGGAAGATCCATCTCCATGGAGGAGATACTATTCATTATATAGGGGACAAGTAGGTCAAAGGGCATTAGATCAGGCCTTGGGCCAGTCCAATTCAAGCCCAACTAACAAGGAGCTGGGCAAGGCCGCCCGGAGGCGTCAGGCCTGGCTGGCGGGCGCGCACCAGGAAAGGTTGGCGGGGGAGCGCCAGGCAAGGGAGCGCTGGGCCGGGCCGGCAGGAGAGTCCCCAGCATGGCTGGCAAGGGAGCACCTAGCAAGGCTGGCAAGGGGACGCCAGGCAAGGTTGGCAGGAGCACGCCAGACAATGCTGGCGCTCTAGAGTGGTCTAGGCCATGCTAATGGGCCATATATCATCGATATATATATATATATATATATATATATATATATATATATATATATATATATATATATATATAAACAGGATCGGGTGACGACTCATTTTAAAGTAAGGACTCGTGAGAACAACTTAAAAAATTGAAAAAAAAAATCTAAGAAAGTACAAATCATAAAATCGAACATAGATCTATGTCCGGAAGAAAAAAAAATGAATCATTAAAATTGAATCATGGATCATAATAATACAAAATAAAAATTGAATTTGAATCATAGATCAATTTTAATGATGCAAAAAAAAAATTTCCAATTTTTTTCTCCCGAACATAGATCTATGCTCGATTTTATAATTTGTATTTTTTTAGATTTTTTTTTTCAAATTTTTTAAAGTGTCCTCAAGAGTCCTCACTTTAAAATGAGTCGTCGTACACACACACACACACACACACACACACATATATATATATATATATATATATATATATATATATATATATATATATATATATATATAGGTTCAGGTTCATTTGAGACCATTCTAATTTTGTGAGACCGTGAGACCAAATCTAAAAATAATTTTAAAATGCAAAATAAATGGAAAAATCCAAAAATTCTTTTTTTAAATGTTATTTTCAGAACTTGAATTAACTAAAAAAAATATAAAAAAAATATAAAAAAAATATAAAAAAATAAATAAAAATCCGTTTTTTTTTTTGAAAAATACGTGAAATATTCTAAATAGAATATTTCACTGACATATTCTAAAAAATAATTTTAAAATGCAAAATAAATGGAAAAATCTAAAAATTCTTTTTATAAATATTATTTTCGGAACTTGAATTAACTAAAAAAAATAAAAAAAAATTAAAAAAAATAAAAAAAAAATTCTTTTTTTTTTTAAAAATACGTGAAATATTCTAAATAGAATATTACACTGTACATATTCTAAAAATAATTTTAAAATGCAAAATAAATGGAAAAATCAAAAAATTCTTTTTTTAAATATTATTTTCGGAACATGAATTAACTAAAAAAAATAAAAAAAAAATAAACAAATGCGTCTCACGGTCTCACAAAATATAAGTGGTTTCAAATGAACCTAACCGTATATATATATATATATATATATATATATATATATATATATATATATATATATATATATATATATATATATATATATATATATATATATTCGTTGATATTGAATTTTAAGTTTGTATTTACTTGTTGGGTTCGATGACATGGTCCTTGCTTGTTGGGCCGATCCGACATTGGTGAATAAGATAGAGATTAGAGATTGCTTTTAAAATAAATTTAGATATTCAAAAGCTAATGTTAAATTGTGGAATTGACATTTTAAATTGAAAAATAGAAACGGGAAAGGAGATCCTATAAAGGAAGTAGTCGAGATTGATTTTAAAATTGGTGTCTTCATTGTTAATCTAGTACAAGTTTTCTAACTAATCCATGCTATTATTCTTGTTAAAATTGGTACCTTACTTTTAATTTCCTTCTTATTGTAAATGTAGTCTCTAGAAAGCTTTAAATGATGGGATATCTGGACTTGGGATACCTGCTAACTATATCATAATGGTTTTAAAATTCTAGGGTAAGTTTTAGGGACAAGAAGATTCATCAATCTAAAAAAAAATTATTTCATACAATGGCAAAAACAAAGATGACAACATGAACCTCGTCGATGATCACGTAAAGCCGAGTAAAAGAAATCACTTTCATTCATTGATATCAATAAAAATGACGTACAAAAATAGCATAAAAAACACTATTTTTACACAGAAATTCGATTTTGACACCGTGTTATTTTTTGTGTCAATTTTGACACTGTGTTTTCCAATTCATTACAATTCTGACCACTTGACCGGTTCACCAGGTTACATGCTGACGTGGCATGATGACGTGTCAGTTTTGATGACGTGGCATACTGACATGATATGCTGACGTGTCAAAATTGATTTTTTTTCCACAAAAAACACTAAGTTTTCACTTTTTTTCGATTTTGACACTAAGTTTAATTTTTTATTTCAATTTTGACACTATGTTTTTTTTTGTTCCAATCGAGCATCATTTATCAATTTTTGTTCCAATCGAACATCATTTATCAATTTTTGTTCAATTTTGTCTATTTTCCATTTGAAACCGTATAAATATATTTTTTTATTACATTTTAAACCGTATAAACATATTTTTTTCGTTTAAAAACCACATTTTTATTTAAATACAAGGTGTTTTTTTTCTTACATTCAAAGCATTAGTTATATCATGAGAATCAAACTAACCATAAGCTTCTAATAAGATGTAAAAATTTGATGGGTTGCAAACTTGATATCCAAATTTTGATAAACTACACGCCTATAAACCTTCAAACATATTTTAAAGTTGCATATTAATATAAAATATAATTTTTATATAGCTAATACATATTTATACATAAAAATATGGTTTGAGTGTAAAAAAAATGTATTTATACAAAACTATGGTTTTTAAATGAAAAAAAAACATATTTATACGGTTTAAATGTATTAAAAAATATTTATACGGTTTCAAATAGAAAATTGTCAACATTGAACAAAATTGGAAAAAATGATATTCGATTTGGAACAAAAAAACATAGTGTCAAAGTTGAAAGAAAAAATTAAACGTAGTGTCAAAATCGAAAAAAAATGAAAACTTAGTGTTTTTTGTGAGAAAAAAAATTCAATTTTGACACGTCAGCATATCATGTCAGCATGCTACGTCATCAAAACTGACACGTCATCATGCCACGTCATCATGCAACCTGGTTAACCGGTCAAGTGGTCAGAATTGTAACAAATTGGAAAACATAGTGTCAAAATTGACACAAAAAAAAACACAGTGTCAAAATCGAATTTCTGTGTAAAAATAGTGTTTTTTGTGTCATTTACCCAAATTAATTTGAGATTATAGATGTATATGTTACTATCTCATTGGACGCAAATTCATGTCATTTCAAATGGAATGGAGTAGAACATCACGGCACGCTCGCATGGCTGGCTTATTGACCGGGAAGAAACAAAGCCTTTAAATAATAATAATAATAATAAACAAAAAAAAAAAAAAAAAACGGTATGTAATGTGGATGAAGGATAGGAAGGTAATTTGCTATTTATTCCATCGGGAATGAAAAAAATGGGTATAATTAATGAATCATAATCAATGTATTTGAAAAGTTGATATTCTTTCATTAATGGCTCATTCATTTCCTTTTAGTAACCGAACACGTTTCTCTAATTCGGTTGGAACGATGTATTCCTTTCATTTGTGATCATCACCTACCAAATGCACACTTGAGTCGATGGTTGAATTGGAGCACTTGTAGTATATTGATATGGCGCAAAAAGCTAAAAGTCATCGAGAGATAGAAGAAGATAAAACTCTTACGTATTTTAATGGGATGATAAAGAGAACATATTGTCAAACGTCCATTTGGTGGTCTTACATTAGACGGTGAGTGGATAACAAATTCATTTCATGTGAAAGAAATTGTTTTTGGCTCGTTTTAAATATAAGTTCCCGACTTTTAAAGGATTTTATTGAGCGTCATGTTTGAAAAATTGTAGGGTTTATGGTAGAAATCTAGATACCCCTTGGATCGTGTAAACATTTTCCGAATTGATATTTCAACCTTATGTTCGGGTTATAAAAACTTAGCTTATGATAATCCCAAGAAGACACTTACGAATCTAGACATAAAAAACGTAAGTCAAATTGCTAGAAGATTCTGAGTTTGCATGAAGATAAACAAAAGCTAAAAAGGTTGATCATTCTCCATAAAAAGAGAGTCGTTTTTCTATAGAAAACGACAAGTAGGGTTTCGTTTTAGGGTTGACTGTCTTGGAAACAAGTCAAGGGAATTTGAAATTAATGAGGAAATCAATGGTTTCCAAAACTGACGATCTTAGTCAGTTTTATCATAATCACCCTCAAGAATTTAACTTTTCCATTATATATCTACTTGTAAAATCCTAAGAGTTTTTGGGGCGCTGCCCTCGACCTCGCCCGTTGACTTGGCAGCGGGACCCCAACTAGGGGCTCTGCCCCTTGGACCCTGCTAGGGGGGCTGCCCCCGAACCCCCAACTTGTCTTCGAACCAACTTCTTATTCAAGCTTATACATGTGTGTACTCCGCACATTCCCAAACATATATTAGAGTACAAATTACAAAACCCCTTTAGCTCACATGTAAGTTCCATTTACACAAAATGACCCGGTGACACTAAAATCACAAACAATCCTCCCCCATTTTAGTGTAACCCTTGAACAAACATAACATTATCAAAACAAAACCAATCCGGTACATACTGAAAATGTCACAGCAGTTGAATTTCCACTTAGTATCATACTCTTACAAATATTCGAGAATCAATGTGTTCTAAAAATTGAACCCATCATCCCAGTTAATACCAGAAAGTAAAATACATACTAATTTATTGAAGTTTCTAGCAAAATACAACTTGACACTATTATTAATCCGCCTGTCCTAATCCTCTCATGATCGTATCAAGGCCAAGTCCACAACCTATTGAAATGCGGCTATACTTCACAATCATGTGGGTAGCTCATTTCCATGTATCTACACATACATTTAATCAAAAGAATTATTAAAAAGTTAAACTTCAACCTGGTCAACTGCAGACCGAACACATTACCCGGGATGTATACTTCATGTGTTCCAATCTATAAGTGTGAGCTTTCTACATTGAATTCAGCTCCTAATGCCATATTAGGAGGGAATTGGGTGTCTCACCATTACAAAATTTAGATGGACTTCAATCCCATCCCAATCACAGACTTGTGCACTAAGTCTCTTAACAAACCCTTAGTCAAATGATCTGCCAAATTATGTAAAGATTGCACAAACTCAATTGAAATCACACCATTCATGATTAGTTCTCTAACCATACTATGTCAGACACCTAAATGTTGACACCTGTCATCGCACACTTGAGTATAGGCCTTGCCCAATACGACAACGTTATCACAACTGATAGAAATAGGTGTTATCGGTTTAGACCACAAAGGAATCTCATAGCCTAAGTTCCTTAGCCATTCAACCTCTTTACCGACAGAATGTAATGTAACGAATTCAGATTCCATTATTAAGTTTGTAATGCAAGTTTGCTTCTTGGAAGCCCATGAAATGACACCTCCCTCAAACAAGAATACCCAACCAGTCGTTAAGGAATGATCCTCCAGGTTAGTTATCCAACTTGCATCTGAATGTCCTTCCTTAACTGAAGGATATCCCAAGTAACTCAAGCCATAATCCATGGTTCATTTGAGATACTTAAATACTTTGTTTACTACTTGCCAATGTTGATTATTAGGATTTTTAGTGTGCCTGCTCATTTTCCCTACAACAAAAGCAATATCAGGCCTGGTACTTGTCATTGCATACATCAAACTACCAATAGCCTTAGAATATTCCAATTGTGAAATAGGAGTTCCTGTGTTGTCTATTAATTCCACACTTGGATCTATATAAGTGCTCACAGGAGAACAATCAGTAAAATTAAACCGCTTGAGAAGTTTCTCAATATAATGACTTTAAGTCATTACCAAGCCTTTGTTCATCCTTTTAATTCTTATTCCAAGAATTACATCAGCCTCTCCCAAATCTTTCATGGAAAACTTTGATGATAATAATTTCTTTGTTTCATCCACTTGATTTTGGTCGATACTGAAAATCAGCATGTCATCTACATATAAGCAAATGATCACTCCATCACTAGTAATATCATCAAATCTACTATAAGCACATTTGTCACATTGGCTAATCTTGAAGCTAGAGGAAAAAATAACCTCATCAAACTTTTGATGTCATTGTTTACGTGCTTGTTTCAGCCCATACAAAGATTTGACAAGTTTACAAATCATATGCTATGTCACACCCCCAAACCAGAACGGCGGAAATGTCTGGGGGTGGGTGACTTCATGTATAGTATTATAACAACTGAATAATAATGATCAAAGTCATACAACCATCATATTGATAACTTATAAGTTTAAATTGTATTCAAATCATTGTTTGCTTGATGCCAAAACTACATATGACAAAAATATATGACGTGATGTTGTAGCGCTCCATCCTCAAAAACCGTTTTGATTACTTGTTTACTGATTTCCTAAGAATACAAGCAGTTTTGAAAAAGTATCAACAATTAAGTTGGTGAGTTCACAAGAGTTTTGTATGGGAAAAATCTGCCATTTTTCCTTGTAAGATGATAGAGTGTGATTCCAGAAAATCCAATATTTTCTTGTAAAATGAATTGTTGGTCTTAATCCCAAGACCAAAATGATAAGTAGTGTTGTACTGGAAAATAGTATAATGTAGTTTTATCATTTTATAAAACTGATTGAAGGTAAGTTAGCCCCGTAAACCAAATGTATTGTTAATACCCCATGTGAGTTATTATAACCGTGCTAGCGACTAGTTGGTCTCCTACGACGTTCTTCAGGCGTCAGAATGTTAGACATTTGTCACCCCAGACCTGCCGGTTTAGTTGTAGCTAACATATTAGGTGCGGGATTGTCAGTCCCGTATAGATCTATACACAAGTGTCACACTCTCTTACCGAGATTCTGGTTATATTTAAGGAACTTTAGTATGTACTTAAGTAAGTACGACGAAGGCATGTCTCACAAAATTGTATTAACAGGTTTACGTATAGTGTAATGAAAACCCTTTTGTAAATGGAAAATTTTCCTTTCTATAGGAGTTTCGTAGTGTAAAATAATTATTCATTTAAAAAATTATTTCTTTGTCCCGAAAGGGTAAACTAGTGAAAGTGCCACATAAACTATATTTATTATAATTTATAAAAAATGCTTCGTTGATATGAAAAACCTTTGTATGTAATGTTATCATTCTTCCTTGATAAAAGTAATATGGAATTAGATAATTATATATGTATTTTTATATAATTATGCACCTTGATTAAAATGTTACAAACGTGATAAAGTTTCATAAACTATACTTACATAGTTTATTATAGAAATTTAAATTTGTACCGTCATATATATATATATATATATATATATATATATATATATATATATATATATATATATATATATATATAACATACATTGTTTGTACTCGTTTTTCATAGCTCTATGTTTTTATCAAAATTTTGCATGTAATAGTTCACAAGTTTGGTAGTAAAGCTATTTCATATATTTAGTGCTTTTCGTAAAAAGTAAGAAAACGTATTTAAACATTTGTGTTTTTTTCACACACCCAAATCGGAACGACGGAAATGTCTGGGGGTGGGTGACTTCATGTACAATATCATAACATTTGAATAATAATGATCAAAGCCATACAACCATCATATTGATAATTTATAAGTTTACATTGTATTTATATCATTATTTACTTCACACAAAAATACATATGACATAAATATATGATGTGATGTTCTAGCGCTCCATCCTTAAAAACCTTTTTGATTACCTGTTTACTGATTTCCTGAGAATACAAGCAGTTTTGAAAATGTGTCAACAATTAAGTTGGTGAGTTCATAAGAGTTATATATGAGAAAAATCTGTCGTTTTTCCTTGTATAATAATAGAGTGTAATTCCAGAAAATCCAACATTTTCTTGTAAAATGAACTATAAGTCTTAATCCCAAGAACCAAAATGATAAGTAGTGTTGTACTGGAAAATAATATAATGTAGTTTTATCATTTTATAAAACCGATTGAAGGTAAGTTAGCCCCGTAAACCAAATGTATTGTTAATACCCCATGTGAGTTATTATAACCATGCTAGCGACTAGATGGCATGTTACGACATTTGTCACCCCATACTTGTCGGTCTAACTGTAGCTAACAGTTTAGGTGCAAGACTGTCAGTCCCATATAGATCTATACACAAGTGTCACGCTCTCTTCCCAAGATTCTGGTTATAATACAAGACCTTTGTAGGTACTCTAGAAGTACGTGAAGATAGTGTCTCACAACCTTGTATCAACAGGTTTACGGATAGTGTAATGAAAATCCTTTTTGTATGTGGAAGTAATATCTTTCCATAGTAGTGACAGAGTGTAAAATAATTATGCCTTCAAAATAATTATTTTTGTGTTGTATCCCGAATTGGCAAAATAATGTAAATGATCCATAAACTATACCTATTATAGTTTATAATGTATGTTCGTTGAAATGAAAACTGATATGTGCATACTTAGTCATATATTTTGTCTAATATCTTAATACTTTTAGGCTATTTTGTCTAAATTATTGAACAAAATGTACTTAATTATGTTAAAATTATATTTTTCAGCCTAAAAGATATGCTCAAGTTAAAAAGGAAGCGAGACTAGTAATCGGAAGCTCGGGAATTAAAGTTTAAAGAAATTAAGCTAAAAAGGTGAAGAACTCGACGAGTTGATGAGAAGATTCGCGAACCATCAGGTGCCTTACCGTACAAGCTGTACAAGGGTTTTAAGTGATGGAGTCTTCGAGTCGGTCAAAAGGACTCGACAAGTTGCCCCTGTTTTCAGAAAACTATTTAAAGGACATTATTGCTCGAAACAAAAAGTTTTGGCTGGATTCTTTTGGCAACTTATTGGTGAATAGAAGGATTCTTGGAGCTCTGAATTTTGAAGATCAACCCTAGAGATCAATTGGGAAGAGATCAAAAGGCAACACACATTGTCTTTTCTTAATCTTTTGCATACACTATGTTTTTATCATTATATTTTGTTTTTGAGATGTTAATTACTGCTATAGATATGAGCTAAAAACTCATTACTTCTGTTTGGACTAGATAAACTTAGGAATATGGTTTGATTTTATGGTTTGGATTAATTTGATTTGGTGAATTGTTTTGTTAAGCTTGTTAAAGACCCTTATATGTTGACAATAATTATTTTCTGTTAATTATAAAGTCTATTAAGTTGCATGAACATCTTCTTAACTACTTGTTTCATATGATTTTTGTGAAAACAATATTATATGCCTAGTATTAGTGAATATGAACCTAGGATTAACAAGAAAATAGGTAAATTAATCTATGAGCTTCTGTGGTGAACAACCATACAAGATGTTGATTGAATTGATAAATTTAATTAGCTAATATTACAAGTCTTACTTAACCCGAATTAAATGCTAGGAAACTTGTTAGTTTAATCAATTGGCCACAATTTGAATTAATTAGTTTGATAAGGATTAGTAATAGTGAACATGAATCTAATCACATTATAAATCGGTAGCCAATGATAAATTAATCCATTACACTTGCCATAAAATCAACCATAGGAATAAGCGAGTCGAATCTGAACATAATTCTCTTTTATTATTAAATCTAGTTACCTTTTATTTCCTTTAGTTGTTAATTGTTTTAGTTGAAGTGTTAGTTAATTGCTTAAGTTTCTAGTCTTGCAAAACTAGAGAAAACCCTTCTTTTTATTACTTGTTTTTATTTAGATAATTCTAGTAGTTAGTTTAATTGTTACCGTTTCTTGTGTTCGATACCCTACTTGCTTGAACTATATTGCTAATCGATAGGTACACTGCCTTTCATGTGTTTAATTTGTGTTTAAAATAGTAGGATTAAAACTAGTGCATTTCACACACATCAAAAACCCTTGTATTTTTAGTAAACTTTGCATGTAAAAGCTCGTAAGCTTGGTAGTAATGTCATTTCATGTATTTAGCATTTTTACATAAAATGTAAGACAACATAAGTAACGATTTGTATATTAACACAAGCTCTCTTGTGTTTAACTTGTATTCTCCCCCTAAAAACATGAAAATCTCGAAAAATGTAGGGGTATGAACTCACCTTGAGTGTGCTCGTGTTTGGATACAAAGGTGACAATGATGATCTTCAAGCTTAGAATACTCGAAAATAGTTGTATCCTATGAGTTTTTAACACATAATAATGTGCGTGAACAAGATGAATTATCATGAATGTTTTATAGAAACACTAGATTAAATAAGGAAACTTACAATAATTCTTAAGAATTAACTTGAAGAATAGTTTCTTGGAAATGTGTTGATCTTGTTTATGGAAAGGAACTGTATGAAGTTGAACTCGGTTTCTTAAGAGCAAATGTAATAAGTTTGAAGATGGAAATAAGACTTGGGAAGGAGTTTTCGGTCACACACACACACACACACACACATATATATATATATATATATACACACACACACACACACATATGAATTGGGGGGGGGTGAATTGACATTTGTCTTGAAGTGTGTAATTTATCACATTGGAAAAAGATCCACCAGTCATGATCAAGCACCACCGAATTCACAAGGAGATTTCGGCCTAGCACCACCAAAATCACAAAGTGATTTCAGTCATGGCACCACCGAGATCACCAAGTGATTTTGGTCATGGTGTCAACCGAGGTCACCAAGTGATTTCGGTCCAGGTGTCAATCGAAATCCAATGCTTTGGGTTTTTAATCAGCTTACCTTCTGTAACGACCGAAAAATTCCAACCAATTTAAATTTTTCAAAAACAACCCGATTTCATTAAATTATTACAAAAAAGTTTTCAATACAATTTATTTAGAGTATTCCCAGAATCACATCACAACATAAACATGAGGAGCGGTACGATCACGCCTTCGCCTTGCCACGGTCTCCCGAAGAACCTGAAAAACATTAAACCACAACTGTAAGCCCGAAAGCTTAGTGAGATATCCCCAAAATACCAACCACACATACGCTCTTCCAGGCTACGACCTTCCGGAACAAATCATAATGCCTTCCGGCCCATATCATACATAGCATACATAACATAACAGAACACAGAACAGCCATGCACTTCGGGTCTACTGTGAGACTGGTCCGCCGCACTGGCCAACAGTCCACCTGGTCCACCCTCCGAATCTAGCCATATACATCGAGTCTGCAGTGTGATTGGTCCGCCCGCACCGGGCCTTCAATCCACCTAGTCCACTCTCTGAGTCTATAGTATGACTGGTCCGCCCGCACCGGGCCTTCAGTCGGCCTGGTCCACTCTCCGAGCCTCGGCATGTCTGGTCCGCCCTCTTGGGGCCTACAGCCTATCCTGACCGCTCAACCCAACTCCAGTCCAAACAACCATGTGCACAAAGCAGGACTCGCCTCAACCCAACTCCAGTCCAAACAACCATGTGCACATAAACATACAATCATATAAGCATTCATAGTCAACAAGCCGATCAAACAGATCACATAACATATCATCATCCTAACCAGGATACCAACCTAACTGGTCACTAGCATAGCATCACCCTACATATCAGGGAACCGACCTTAACCAGGTCTCTAACATGTACCTGATGGGTTTTAGCCATAAGAACTTTCCTATGTGCGCATGCAAAACCCTAATGCTTGGATCTAGGCTTTCTAATTAAACATGCTTTGAATCCAAGACTTCTAATGACTATTTAGGAATAAGAACAATGTTAAAACAGATCTAGAATCATACCTTTGAATTCCTTGTTGATCTTGTTGTCTTGGAGCTTCTAGAGTCACAATTGTCACTCCTCTAATGGCTTACAAACACCAAATAGCAAGGAGGATGATTTGGGAGAGAGAGGAGAGGGGAGGAAATCGGCCAGGGTTCTCTTACTTTAGATGAAGTGCCGATTTCCCTTTGCCATAGGGTCTATTTATACTTGTAGACTCCTTAAGGGTTACAACCTAAACCCTAATTAGATAATCTTCTCTTAAGGCTATCCAAATCCATTCCTTAGATAAGCAATGGACGATTTAAGCTATCCTTTAGCTTCTAGAATCCGTCCAATCCATATCTATATGGATTTACAGTCTAAAATTTAACAATCAAACAATTGACAGTTTATACCCTCTTATTTAATTAATCTCTTTAAGTCACCAAATTAATTCCAATTAATTCTATGACTTATATTAATCAAATAACAATATATTATTCTTTATATTATTCTCATAATATACTAATAATATTTACTCTCTCTTAATAAATCATCCTATCAAGTTGCTATGGTGAAGGCAACCCAAAAGGACCATGCACAACCGGGTCAATTACTTGCCTAATATAGTTGCAGCCTTAGACACTATTCCAACAGTACCATCCTAGCTACGAGGATGCAAACATATCAAAGCAATAACATAAAAACAAATACCCAGATCTCAATCCGATAAAGGGCCGGCCTTGGTGCCTTAGACCCTGTCGATATAGTGAGGATAACTCACCTCGCACTACCGAAACTCTGAACTGAGGAAGCAGATTCTCTAATCACCGACTCACCAAAAATCCCGAACTAGCCAACATAGCACAAATAAACATTAGGCCAAGCACAATACTCTTCTAAGGGTAAATTGACCATTTTACCCCTAACTCAATCCAACCCAACACTAGGTAAGCTCCCAAGCCCACCAATGGCCCAAAGTCTAGAAGTCCAAAACAAAACCCATTATTGGCCCAATTTACTAAATTGGACCCACCTCACCAAATGGGCCTAAACTCATGATCCATAACAACCAATGGGCCCAAAAGAATCTATCCATAATGTCCAGTCATGGCCCAAAATCCAGCAACTCAAATAACAGCCCAAACCCTAAGGCCCAAAATGAAAACCCAACAGAGGGAGTACGTTGGGCGTACACGCTGATTCACAACAGGGGATCGGGGCACTGACTCGCTACGCGGGGCGTAACTTTGCTACTCAATAAGTCCTTATAACTTCTTAATGGCTTAAGCTCTTAAGCCCAAACTTCAGATCCCTAGGCCAAACATGCCTAAGATTCATAAAGTCTCAAACTTTATCACTTGGGACGTCCAAAAGCTCTTAATCTAAGGTCTTAATCCATTAAGACCTATACATCTCACACATAGAACAACTACAACCCTTGGGACCTCATTTTTCTTACTCAAGACCTCTCCAAAGGTCTGAAAGGACAGATAATCTCGGCTAACACAAAGCATGAATCAAGATGAGAACTTTGGGACAAGAAAGATGCTAAAACTTCACAATACTTAGATCCATGCAAAATAAATGGCAAGCAAGAAGCTTTATACCTCAAATAAGCTCCAAAGGATGATATCTCTTCAGATCTACAAGCTCCAAACGTTCCTTTCCTTCTTTGACAACTTCTCCTTTCTTATTCTAGCTTTTCTTTTGCCAAAATGAGCTTCCAAGGCCAAACACACCCAACAATGGAGGGAATACAGGTTTCTAGGGTTTCTGAGGTTAAGGGTGAGCTTAAGGAGGCTAAGGTATGCACCAACATGTTCCTTATATAGTGGCTGACCCTAAATTTAGGGTTTTAGAACTCTGAGAGTACGCTGGGCATACTCAACATTGCACCCACGTCCATGCACGCCTTACGCTGGTCGTAATTCCAGCTTACGCTGGGCGTACTCGGCGAGTTCCCAATTTCATACTTGCCCCTCATTTTCCACTTTTCCTACAAGATGACCAAAATATCATTTCTCTTGAATCCCGGGGACTCACAATTAGGTACTCTTAGGAATGGGGCGTTACACCTTCATTGAATTGTTTGACTTTTTTTGACCCAAAACTACCAATTGTCATAGTTCTAACGTAAGTTTTCTTGTCTTTTACTTGTATCCCCCCAAACATGGAAAAGTCTCGAAAATGTTGGGGTATGAACTCACCTTGAGTGTACTTGTGGTTGTATAGCGAGGTGATGGTGAAGATCTTTAAGCCTAGAATACTTGAAGGTGGTTGAAAAATTCTTTGAAGGTGGTATTATCCTATGAGTTTTAACACATAATAATGTGTGTAAATGAGATGAATCTAGCATAAAAGTGTGTAGAAATACTAGATTAATAAGAAATACTTACCAAAAATTCTAGGAACCAACTTGGAAAAATAAATCCTTGGAAGGTTGAACTTGATCTTGAGAAAAAATGTGGAGAAGATGAAGGAAACGTTGAAATGCGAAACAGGGGTGGAAGAGCTCTTGGCTGAAGTTAAATAGGGGGAAAAGGCGGGTGGGTGGGATGAAGTGACCTTTGCATTGATTTGTGTAATATATCACACTGGAAAAAATGCACCAATCACGTCACAAGACCACCAAAATCACATGGTGCTTTCAGACCAAGCACCACTGAGATCCCATGGGGATTTCGGTCCAAGCTCCATCCGAAAACACAATTTGTCCACCGAAATCACTAGGTGCCACCAAGATCCCATGGTGATTTCGTTCCAAGAACCACCAAAATCCCATGGTGAGTTCGGTCAAAGACCCAACTGAAATCTTGGTGATTTAGGTCCTAGGCTGAAAAACTTTAAAAGTAAAATGTAAACCCAAAATTTATGTCTAAATCAGTTGACCTTCGTTGACTTGTTTGACTTTTGCTTACTCGTTGACTTTGATTGACCAAGAACTGCCAATTGGCACATGCTCTTTACTGGGCATAATGAAACCTTATGGTTCTTTCATGTAAACTTCCTCGTCAACTTCACCATTCAAAAAGTTTGTTTTCACATCCATTTGATGAATGACCAGGTTGTGGATGCTTGCCATGACAATCAATAATCTAATAGTAGTAATACATGCAACCCGAGCCTACGTATCAAAATTGTCAACACTGGGTTTTTGTCTAAAACCTTGAATGACTAACCGAGATTTGAACCGGTCAATAGTAACATTAAGATTCATTTTCTTTCTAAAAATCCATTTGCAACCAAGTGGTTTAGAACCTTAAGGCAAATCAGTTAACACCCATGTGTTATTTTCAAGAATTGATGACATTTCATCATCAATTGTTCCCTTCCAAATATTGAAGGGTTTTGAGCATTCTAGCACTCCTATGGTGTACATGCAACCCTAAATACCTTGGATCTATGTTTTCTCTATTATACATGCAAACTTCAACTTTCCAAGGTATTACCCTAACTAGCATACAATCATTGATACTTGGGTAATATAAATAAGTTAAAAGACATACATTTTCATGTAACTTGATTCCATGGAGCTTAAGATCCTAGTGCATCAAGTGTGACACCTCAAATGATTCACAAAACATCACCAACATCTTGGAATAACTTGAGAGAAAAGGTTCATATGCTTAAATCGGCTAGCCCTCATGTGTACACACACTAGTGCCAATTTCTTGAGCCATGGGGTCCTTATATATGGTGGCTATTAGGGTTACACCATGTAACTTATGTCTTTCCATATTCTTCATGCTCCATGGGTTAAAACCTCCATGGAGTATCCATGGGTTACTCCATGGGTTTAGCCCAACTTGAAGAACTATGGATCATAAGCCCACATATATAAGAATGAATGATTTACACAATCAATCCCCATATATTTAATTAGTCTCCTTTTGATCACATAATTAATTCCAAATTAAGTCTATATCAATACTAATTAAATAATACGATTTCATATTAATATATTAAAACTTATAATATACTAACAAATCATAATTATCCTTTTCTCACAAAAGTCTATCCAAATTGTTCCGATGCCATGCAACCCAAATGGACCATGCCAATCAGGTCAAGTACATACCAATTATAGTTATGGACTTAGACACTAATCGAAAAGTCTCCCACTTGGATAAGTCTAAACTTATTATTGCGTATGACTTCAAAACCCGACTAGCAATCGTAGCTCTTAAAAGTTGTTGTCGAACTCTGAACAAATCAATGACGCGTCCATTAGATAAGGGATCATATATTCCTCCATTCTAGATATCATATGGACTGATACATGAATTATAATCATTCTCTTTGTCCATTTGTTGTTTCCCGATTTCCGATTTATAACGACCGACTAATTGAACAAATCAAATTAGTTTAGGCTTGGCCAAGCACTTCGGGGTGTCATCACTAAATCATCGAGGGCCCACATATATCACTTTTATCCCTTTAAGGGTAAAAGGAATGGATAAAATTCGACTCCTATGCTTGTTACACTACTTGTTGAATCATACACAAAGGCACATTTTATAACATTGAGTTACCAATGCGTTTTCATACAATCAATGCATAACCAACTCATAGGCAACAAGTCATATCTCTAGGTTTGAAGAATATAAGATATTATCGTCTCATGATCACTCATGATAAAATCCATGAAGTGATTCAAATGAGCGTGGGTTTAATCCAATACTCAGAACTTATGAGCACTCATGAATGCATCATGAACTCTTGCTATGTCCACTACATTGGACATTTACAAACTAGCTTCATGACAGTCTTGATTCATATCTACTTCCAACATATGACCGACTGTGGATGGTTTGAATAACTTAGTCATTCAGGAAGAATGGCCTAGTTATTCTGGAAGTCAAAACATGCAAAGTGAAACACAAGAATAATTGAATCCCATATGGTCTCAAAACTTATGAATATAAATAAAACACCTTTTATTTATCACCATATTGATTACCTATCATTCATTGCATACTATTTCAAACTATCAACTTTATACTTGAATTAAAACAATAGTTGTCCCATGCTCGGAGCATGTACACTATGTTTTCTAAACACTAGTCATGCCATACACCAAGTATGCACACTATGTTTGTCTAAACATTAGTTATGCCATACACCAAGTATGCACACTAAGTTCGTCTATGATCTTTACTCTGTGAAATAGATCGATTGAACATAATTCCAATGATTCTCATTTCACAATCCCAAATCCTTACTACAAATGCAAGAATTCCAAATTCTTACCATTTACCTAAATTTGTTAGATTCTAAACTTATATGCACTAATCCTCTGTAATGATTATGCACAAAGTCACAAAGACTTGTCAACATACATTACAGAGTATTCCAATGGAGATCAACTCCATGGAAACGAAGTCTCAGATTCAAACTATATCTCTTTGAACATCCTTCTTGCACTAAGTTTCCTAATCTTATACAGATTTAATGAATAACTTCCACCTATGAGAATATTTCCATATTCCCACTTTGACTATTACTTCTGAACAAGAGTTGCCTCTTTTCAAAATATGTCAATATGGTCCTACCAAAATTAACAATATACTTCCAACTGTCCTTGAGCAACCAATCTTTGGTAAAGCTTAGATTGTCCTCGATAATTGCTTAATCATTTTTAGTTATATCTAATTCTAGACTTTTCCCCTTTTAATGCCCTGAGCATTTGGAAAATTTAGAAAGGATGAATACTATAACACATGCAATCGATCCTATATCCGAAGCATATGGGACACGATTCATGATGTCTCACATAAAGACATGATACTAGACCAGTCTTTCTGCTATAATATTTCTATTTCTATTTGCCAAGTTCTCATAATTCAGATTATGAAAAGGGATGCCGTAATCATAATCGAATTTTAGAACGCAAATAATGGACCCATATATAGAATTTCCTTATGTTGAGCCATTCCAAGATAAAATTCATATATATATATATATATATATATATATATATATATATATATATATATATATATATATATATATATATATCCTTGACTAAAGATGATTAAGTCAATCTAAACTTTTAGAATTGAAATGAAGTATAATTTCGTCTCCCTTAATTGTAGCAAAACAACTTTTCCCAATTGAAACTTTTGTTTTTTATAATTAATATTGCTAACTTGTAACACTTATCATAATTATCATGCTCCCACTAACATGATGATTATCAGCAAAACACTTATGCTCCCACTAGCTTTGACATGTACTTAGAAATCAGCTGAACTTCTAGAAATCAATACTTTATTGACTTTCTTACCAAAGTTCAAAATTTTGATACGAGATGCTTTGATAAAACTTTATCAAGATCATACACCTTTCCTTAGATAGCACACATGTGTGTCTAAACAATTTCAGAACTATGAAAAGGGATGTCGTAATCATAGTCTCAATTGTTTAGACCTTTTCCATTCATCACAAGTCCATGTTAGTGTGCTGGTTAACCACACATGCTCCACTAAAGACTTTGAGGGTGCAAATATCACAATTGCTATCTACTTAAAACCACCTAGTGAAAAACGTTTCCTCACCATCATTTTCATGAATCAGAGAGAAACCTTATGACACTTAGATTTTATGGTGTATGTGTTCCTATCCATGTGAATTTGTCAAAACCATAATCACAAGAAAAGGTTAGTGACAAATCCAAACTCATATGGATTGAACTTGTGCAGTCTTAACTTCTTGTCACCTACATCACAAGGGCCTGGCATTACTTCCAAGTTGTTATGAAACCAATTGAGAACTATCATAACTCATATGCAAAGCCAAATTTAACTGGAATGGGCACAGAAATAGGAAAAATATCAACACGATAGGTTATAAACCTCAAGTCGTGAGCTAGTGAGAAACTACAGGTTTTTATTCTTGATTAGATCTTGAAATTCTTTCAGGATCTTTTAGACTCCCACTGTTCTCTTAACATATAATACTCTCTTGTCAAATATTCAAGAGATAGTGCGGAATCTTATCAAGACAAACACTTCACACAATTGGCCTAAGTTGATCTCTGTTTTATCCAAAACATCACAACTTACCAATTTCAAATGTACAAGAGTAGGACACATATTACTCTTACATTTGACTAGTGTTAATAAACCTTCTTCAAGATGTGTCACTTCAAATTACAATCTTGGAGTATAACTCTAAGACTTGTTTTGGAACGAAGTATGACTCACTTTCTTGATTTAACCATTTCAACAATTCATGACTCCTTTTCTTAACCATAAGAATGCACTAAGATGTCCTTAGAGGATGAATTGTGATATGGTCTCCTAAATCATTAAGATGATCACAAAACATGATACTAAATTACTCTCCCATCTTTTTAGATTTGAGAAACTTTTATCTTTCTGCATAATTTGATTCTTCTCATTCGTTCTGCCATACATCGAAACTTTTCCAATGTTTCAGAATTATACTTAAACTTGTAAGTATAACCATATTTACTAAACTTTAGTAAATCATGACAAATAGTCTTATCGATCTTTTATGGTGGACTTGACCAGTGCACAAGAATGTGTACTCGATCCCTTAGTTCTTCACTTGACTTACATATACATATGAACGAGGCATTAGTCTTAATTTTCCAAAGCTGAAAGTTCTCATTCATCATACTATACAACTTGCATGATTCCAAGTGTCGGTCAAATTGAAAACTTGGGTGATGAGAATATTTCCTTATTTGGTAAATTTAGACACTACCATAAATGAAAGAATCAATTTCATATTTCCATCATTGCTAGAAACATATAAACATCAATTTTCCATAAATGCCATTGCAAGGAGATAAAATAAAATAAAACAAAATTTTATTTATTTATAAAAATGTGGAAAAACCTTTTCATTACAATGCAACTTTAAATGAAAAACTATGCTATTACATATTCTTCTAGCAATCTATCATAACTCCTAAGTAGTAGCTCAAGAATCCGATCTTCGAACCATGCGATTGAAATCCATCTTCGCGATCAGATTCAACATACTCTTTCTTTAAGTTTCCTTCCCTTTGCTTGATACTTCCATACATCAAAATGTATTAAGAATCTCCAACCGGGAACTTAGTTGAGTTAGATAGTGGACTTACCTGAAGCAGAGTCAAGCTTTTTGACTAGACCTTCTCTTAGATCTTTCAGGTAGTTAGGGCAGCTTTGCAACCAATGCCCTATCCTTTTGGCAATAGAACCTTATGGACCCTTTAGGAATGGTATACAGGACCATCTCAGACTTAGCCTTTCTCTTAACCATTTTGGTCAACCGAGTTGACTATGGCCGATCCCTTTTCATTGGGAAGAGAAAGCTTTTTCTGGATATTCAATGTTACCATTGTCAATGTCCATGGTAGTTTGGGAAGTTGATATTCTAATCAAATTTGCTTTACAAGTGCTCCAAATCATTGCTGATTCAGCAGCACCAAACAAATATATAAGATCATTAAGGGTCATGTCATAGTTTGTTACATAGTAGTCCATAAAGAACTCACTATGTGACTTAGGAAGTGATTAGTTAACATCCAACTTCCTTAAGACTTTGACACCCAACTCTCCTGGCTTGTCAATATGTGACTTCATCTCCAAGGTGTGAGCACACATAGACCTTGCTTGTCAATAGGGATTGAGTGACCTTGCACTTGTGGGTTAGGGAGAATAATTGGAGGAGTTGGAGGAAGTGAAATATGATTTTCGGGACATCATCTTCATTAGGAAAGCTTGTTCCAAGAGATTTGGGAAGATCATAGTTGTCTGAACCAAACATCTTTTGGGAGATATTCAAGATATTTGATTTAAAGTCCTTAATATAACACCTGATATGTAATATTAAGGCTAGGACCCAACATAATATTTTATAACTTGGAAGAGAGATGCCTTAATCCAAGGTATACAATATTTGAAGGTAAGCGAATGACGATTCACCAATTTCCACCATGAAAAACAAATAATTTATTAGGTTTTAATTGGATTTGAAACTCCTAGATCTTTTGAGATTCATTGAACTTTTCAATGGCATGTTTCAATCTCGATTGTGCCCTCTCAAATTTTGTGACTGGGATGCCGAGGATTACAAAACAAGGTGTGAATAACCATGCAAATATACTTGGTACCCTTAATATTTACCCCTCAATCGATGTGCCGGTTAACCACACGCGCTCCACTAACCGACTTAAGCAAAGTGCAAAGTGTAATTTCATGGGTTAGCACCAAATTCACATTTTCCTAAAGTAACTAAGATTGAGAATTTATAAAAGGTTTAGTTACTTTATATTTATCATTAATACTTTTAATGAAGGGAGAATTCTAGTCATTGTCCTACCCATTCGGCTAACGAACCTCCGCCAATCAAGGAAACAGTGGGTGAGAGTGGACACTCATTAAACTGCCATTTTATAGGCAGTAACCTTATACCCCCTTATAGACCGGCTTCGTGAATGAGGCCTACTAACGGCAAGACTGACTTGCTCTTATAGACCGGAGTGGTCTTCATCTTTCCAATGAACCAAGCAATCCATTTGTCTTCTAATCTTCATGCATCTTCCAAATTTGGCATCCTCAAGCTCCAACCCAATCCAAGTAATAAAAAAATCACTATTATCCTAAAAAAATATCAACATCTTCAATCTCATGAAGCAACACTTCCAACCGAAAATAGTATCCAAATTAGCAACGAACACTATACACCTCATACTTTTATTCTTATTCTTCAGATAGCCCAAAAAGAGTAAACCATTGTAAGCTTCTATGTCATCATTCTTCCATTTGCCAAAAATCTCAACAAACCAAGGTTTGAAAAGAACAATCCAAATTTCAATATCAACAAAATATCTTCAATGTATCCGATCTTCATCCCACACGAATCCTTATTCTTCAAAATCTTCAAAGCAATCCAATCTTCATGCAACCATTTATGAATGAATAAATTCTTCAAATTAGCCATCCAAAAGTCACTATCTTCATCCACCATCCAAATAATCATCAAGAAAAAATCAAGCCTTGATTTTTTATAGAAAAAATCATAAAACCATCCAACTAAAGTACTTGGGTTTGAACCAAGATTCACGAACTTTTTACATAAAAAGTTAGAAAAATCAAACTATAAGATCCGGATTTGAACCGGTAAACCACAACTTTTTACAGATAAATTTGGAAAACCAAACTATAAGTTCCGGATTTGAACCGGAAAAACACAACTTTTTTTAGTAAAAAAGGGTAAAACCATCCAACTAAATTACTTGCGATTGAACCAAGATTTAATAACTTTTTTATGGAAAAAGTTGAAAACCAAACAACTAAAGGTAAAACCACATAACTAA